>NW_020934336.1:0-363 GCF_003984885.1 Neopelma chrysocephalum
CATTATTCCTACAATAATGCTTTGACAAGAAACCTTAATTAAATTAAGATTCCCTATGACACTCAGACTAGAAAATCCTGGGTACCTGCATTCCCTTTAATCTCATCAAGTGGGATGTTCTCCCACGGTTTTCCTGGTTTTCTGCTCTTTCAGAAAAGATAATCACCTGTTTTCGTGGAAGTGCCACCCTTTTTTATCCCATTATTCATGATCCCTTCATCTTATTGTACGGATTTCTTAAACCACCACCAAAAAACTGACTTTCTTTGCTCCAGAACTCTTGAATCATGGGATTATCACAATAAAACGCCAGGACGAAATTCCTTTGGGAAAGGGCAGGGTGGATAATCCTGGAACTCCTTC
>NW_020934337.1:0-443 GCF_003984885.1 Neopelma chrysocephalum
GGCAGGGTGGATAATCCTGGAACTCCTTCCCGGATCCATAAATCTCCCAACTGCTTTCTCTCACCCAGACCAGAGACATCATGAAACGTCTTCAGCATTGCCAGAGAAATCCACTATTAACGGCCTTTTCCTTACTTTTCTTGGAATAAACTGGTAATCTGTGGATTGGAACGGGAAGCTTTTATGGGAACAAGGTTGTTCTCACCAGCAGGGCCCCTCAGCCCACCCAGATTTTTGGCTTTGAGGAGCTTTTTTTGCAGGAGACACAACAGGTCGGAGATGCTGTGGGTGCTACTCAAGGGTTGTCTTGTCCCAAAAATGCTTTTTCCTGAGGAAATTCTTCTTTTTTCTGAGGAAATTCCTATTTTTTCCTCACCAAGAGGGAATTATTTCCCACAGCGCCGAGCCACGGAGTTGGAAACGAGGAGCTGGAATTCTGAGGA
>NW_020934338.1:0-488 GCF_003984885.1 Neopelma chrysocephalum
AATGACAGGATGAAATTCCTTTGGGAAAGGGCAGGGTGGATAATCCTCGAACTCCTTCCCGGATCCATAAATCTCCCAACTGCTTTCTCTCACCCAGGCCAATCATGAAATGACTTCAGCATTGCCAGAGAAATCCACTATTAACGGCCTTTTCCTTACTTTTCTTGGAATAAACTGGTAATCTGTGGATGGGAACGGGAAGCTTTTATGGGAACAAGGTTGTTCTCACCAGCAGGGCCCCTCAGCCCACCCAGATTTTTGGCTTTGAGGAGCTTTTTCTTGCAGGAGACACAACAGGTCAGAGGTGCTTTGGGTGCTACTCAAGGGTTGTCTTGTCCCAAAAACGCTTTTTTCCGAGGAAATTCCTTTTTTTCCTCACTGAGAGGGAATTATTTCCCGCAGCGCCGAGCCACTGAGTTAGAAACGAGGAGCTGGAATTCTGAGGAGCTGGAATTCTGAGGAGCTGGAATTCTGATCTCAGAGCTGGA
>NW_020934339.1:0-343 GCF_003984885.1 Neopelma chrysocephalum
CAGGTAACATTCAGAAATCACGACTGATAGTAAATGTATTTTTTTAAATGATAAAATCTGTTACATTCCCATAATCACAGCACTTTTTTATAATCTTACAGAAACATTCAGAAATCATGACTGACAGTAAGTGAAAAAAGATGATTAAATCTGTTACATTCCTGTAATCACTGCAGTTTTTAATAATCTCACAGATAATGTTCAGAAATCATGACTGATAACAAATGGGGTTTGGAAAAAAAACTGTTTAAATCTGTTACATTCCTGTAATCACTGCATATTTTTTTTTTATACTCTCACAGGTAACATTCAGAAATCACGACTGATAGTAAATGTATTTTTT
>NW_020934340.1:0-6676 GCF_003984885.1 Neopelma chrysocephalum
AGCAATACTGGAAAGTGCCAAGAAGCCAGCAGTGCTGTAGTTCTGAAGGTCTTTGAAGTTTATCTGCTGTCAAAAAATGTTAATGGAGCAGAAAAGACAATTTGCAGGGAGATTACTTGTGAGGTAAAAGGGTAATCTGAACACTACCTTAAATTCCTGAGTCATAAAAAAAAAGAAGTATCATGCAGCTGACAAAGTAAGTATCAGTTGTGTGTGATTACTACTGAAAGGTAGTCTTCACTGAATGGGTATTTCCACTTATCAAACTTCAAAAGTGTAAAAATAAGTTGTATAGTTCTAAGCTAGCTGTCTATCCTCCCTTTATATATTCAATTGGGAGATACAGGAACCTCCTGGGTGATGTGTCTCAACCATTTTAGATACTTGTTTTACAATCAGATGAGCCTGGAGATGCTTGTGCCTCCCTATAGGGAGCCTGCACAATTATCATATGGTTAGATAACTACAAGTGAGATGTCTAAAGCTCAGTGAAATTAATCTTATCTATGTTTCTGAGTAGATATCTAACATCTGACCAGTTCGCTACCAGGGGAGGACTGCTGATGTGCTTGCTTAAAATATGGGGAAAATTTTTATTCTCAAAGAGAGGGAAGAAATTAGCACATAGAGCATGAAATTATTTGTATTATTCTTTAAATGAAAGAAATAATCCAATCTTTAAAAAATGAGGGTGAAAGGGTGCACAAAATGTTTTTGATCCACCCTGTTGTCCAAAGGCAAGAACAACTTGACCTAATTCAAATCCAATAGATATTCATGTTTCTTGTTCATAAAAATCCTGAATCCATTGCTTCCACAGGCAATTGTTTCCAGCACTTTACAAGCTCCATCAGCTCTATATATTACATTTGGAACTTGGAGGCCTCACATTGTGCATTTGCCTGCCTCTATTCTCCAGCCTGCTGCTGTCTGGCTTTAGCAATCAAAAAAAGGTGTTTGGTATTCTCCAGTGAATACAGTCTACAACAATTTGCTTTCAATACTGTGCCAGCAGTGACATCAACATCCTGGTAATTGGAATCCTCTTAGCAATAGAGGATTACACTAAGACCTGACAGTACTGTAAATATTGCCACCATGCTTGCTTATCATCAAAGAAAGGTGAAGCAGAAGCAAAGTGGTCGTGCATAGGAATCTAAACATGCAATACACAAAGATATGTACAAGCTCAAAGTGGTTACTGTCCACACAGTCTCTAAGTTCTGGACTAGGGCATATTGTCAGAAGGTGTAATCAAATATTACAGATGAGCTTCCCTAACCAGTAACAGTACATGAGGATGAAGAGATCATTGAAACAGTCTAAGGGATTCTAAGGGCCAGTCTATAATGAAAGACACTTCTGCGATGCAAATATTAAAGAGTACTTACCTTGGATCCTGTCCTTAATTTAGCAGATTTTTATCAGGCTGCTCTCACTAGCTAAAAGTGTGGACCAAAGAGAAGTATTTGAATACAACAATCCAGTGCAACAGCTTTTTGTGAGATAGCCAGTCCTCATTTAGTGATAATGTTCCGCCACCCCTGGATTCTGAACTCAAAAATAATACACATCTGTTTTGACATCTGCTGTAATGTTCATCTGTCAAAATAGAAGCAGAACTTTGTATTTCAAGAACTAAAAATGGATCCAGCCCAAAGTGTACAGTGGCTGGAACTGGCACATCACCCTGCACAGAACAAAACCACTGCAGAATAAATGAATGGGTGGCTTATTTTCACTCTCTCATTTCACTTAATGCTCTGCACAGAGTTAAGCCACCAATAATATCACTCTACAACTTCAGATGGCATCACAATCCTTCAACAGCTTGGCTTATGACAGGAGCCACAAAAGAATGCCAAGTGTTTAACCACAAATGTCCTTTACTGTAGATCGAGATATCCACGATGTTGCCATTAACACTGTCAGTGTTCAGCAGGCTGATGTGACAATTCTGCATCTCCTCTTATTCATGGATTGTGGTATAACAGCAGAAATCCAGCAAGGCACATTGCAGTCATCTTACGTGGCCTTTTCCAGATGCACATACGGCCCCCACTTCCTATCTGTGCTCTGCCATAATCATAAACCAGTGTGGATTGGAAGTATAAAAGTCATCCACTACAAACATCTTGCAATGCACAAGGACAGCTTCAAAACGTGAAACTGTATAATGTCATGTCGTGCCAAGCAAAAAAATGTTTAATAATCTCTCTTGCCACATGCAGATTAAAAAGACTAAGTGACATGGTTACCATCCTAGAATGAGCCTGTGGTACAGCACAGAATTCAACATGAATATTTCAAAATTTGAACAGGAAAGCTGTCTGCTGTTAGAGATGGGAAAATATGGTTCCCAATGAAGTATTAGGAGACACTTAGCTGCTTGGCTGTGAGGGACCAACCTTTTACAAGCCTTACAGACTCTTATAGGCTTAACAAGTCTTATAGACTCTACCTTGTACAAGTTGCTGCCTCCTCATGGTGTTCCTTGCCCTCATCAAAGCATATGGAAACCATGAGGTCAAGTGGATCAATCCTCCAACCTGCTGGCAAATTTTTGAGGGAGGCTGTTGTCCCATGTGCTGTAAAGAGTGAAAGTGTTGGAATTCAACAGCTTTTCAGGAAGAAAAGCACATTGAATGGCACTGATGGCAAGTTTAGGGAGTGCCTGGCCACCATGATTTTATTCTTGTCCTCTAATATTCTCCCTTTCCTCTGCATGATTTTCTCTCCAGCTTATTTTGACAAGAAATCATCAGTGCAAGCACCATAGATATTTTGGAGAAGAACCTTTCTTGAGCACTACTTCAAACAATGATGTGGAACAACATATTAGTATTTTTCAAGTATAATTCTACCACTATCCCCTGTCTGTTTTTCAATAACTTTCTGATTTTGATTTGTAATTTTCATGTCTCTGCTTTTCCTGTACAGTTCCACTCCCTTTTCAAAGGAAAGAGAGAAGACACAGAAAAGAAAAAGGGAAGCAGTTTTGCATATTAAAATAATGCAGCCAAAATTTTTCACAGAACAATTCAGGGACGTTTATTTCACTGGCCTTGAGGGCTGTTGATGGTGCTGTTATTCACCGCTTGTACTTGCTATCCTTAAACAGATGGTTCAAGCTTGTACCTCCTTGTTTTGTGCATCACCTCTAGGCATTTTTTCAGTAAGCTGTTTGTCTAGATGATAGTAAGGAGAAATCAAAGCCTGGTTAACAGCAAGTTAACAAGTTCACTAACTTGTGCAGATTTTGTATCCAGGGCTGTTCTTTTACTGATCAAATTGCAAATAAGTAAGAGGAACAATTTTCTTGTACCTTATACTGTAAGACTATTGTAAGAAATACTGCTGTGAGGAAACTATCCTTGTGGCAATGCTCTTTCAATGAACTCCAGCCCAGTTGGGAGTCAGGAAACATGTACTGAACAGAACACTCTCTTCTTGACAATCAGTACAATAAAAAGGAAAGCAGTTAGAGATAATTGATTTTTCCCTTCACTCAACACCCATTTACATGTTTATGTTCCCCTTAGTAGTTCACATATCCACTGCAGCTCCACACTTCTCTCTGTAGTTGTCTTACTGAGAGTGGAACACTCAGCTCAACTGAGTATGAATAAATGAGAGTTATACATTCAAATACGGACTCCGTACCTAACAGGATCCCAATCTTTTTCCCAGTAATAACTTCTTGAACACTGCAATTCTTTGAGGATCAGTCTCTGCCTAAATGAACTCAAAGTCCAAGTTTGGACATGAAGTTATCCTTGTTCCAAAACGTGTTTGGATTTTATAGTTTCCCGATTCAGTTTTTGGTTAAAAAAGCCAAACCAAACCAAAAAAACTCTTAAGCCTTTTTCTGCCTCTTTGTGCTATGATTCTGCATCCATATCTATGTAAAGAACAGCATTTGTAAGACTGCAAATAATGAACTTCTGAAGGGTTTTTTCCCACTTGGACAGATGCCTTCAGGCAAAATCAGACCAATGTGTGCATATTTTAGCATATCAATTTGCTCTATAAAATATGCATGTCATAATTTGTGAGAGGAGTTTTTCAAAGTGCTGAAAAAGAAAAAAACTAATGCTGAGTCAGAAAGGAAACAAGCTGCAATAGGAACGTCTTATAGAATCATAGAGTTGGAAGGGACCCACAAAATTCATCAAAGTCCAGCTCCTGGCCCAGCACAGGACAGTTGTGAGAATCACACCATGTACCTGAGAACATTGTCCAAACATTTCTTGAACTCTGTCAGGCTTGGTGCTGTGACCACTTCCCTGGGGAATCTCTTCCAGTGGCAAACCACCCTCTGGGTGAAGAACCTTTTCCTAATATCCAACAAAAACCTCCCATGACTCCGCTTCATACCATTCCCTCTGGTCCTGTAATTGGTCACCAGAGAGCAGAGATTGGTACCTGCCCCTCTGCTTTCCTTGTGAGGAATTTGTAGATTGCTGTGAGGACTCCCCTCAGCCTTCTCTTCTCCAGGCATCTGCCACAGAAATGTTATCTGAGCCAAATGAAGAGTGTTAGGAAACACCAAGAAAAGAAGATTGGAGTTGTAAATACCAGTTTGTTTCCACAACATCTGCAGTAGCTAAAGCATAAATGTTACACTGTCTATAAGACTTTGACAATGACTTAGAGAGGGAAAGGAAAAGCTTTTTGGCCTGAGAAATAAAAGTCAATGCAAGTATCTGAAGTATGAATGCTTCAAATCTGTAAGCCAGTGCCAGGAAGGAAGTTTTGACTCAAACCATAGCTGAGCAGTTGGGTTACTATTAAGAGAAGTCCCTAAGCAGCTGTACCTCTAATGTATAGGTTCCCATGCAATTCATACATAGCTGACCTTGGTAATTGTGATAGCATATGTATCTAGAGTACAAGTCCCTAGATAAATGGCTTCATTTTGTGTAAAGCAAAGTTCTTCTGCAGTGGTTGTAGGTTTGTCGGTTCCAGCTTGATCTACTGTAACTCCCGAGCTTTACTTGTGTTGGGTTTGTTGTTTTGGTTTGGTTTGGTTTGGGTTTTTTCCTTGTAATTGTTTGTAGTATTCAACAGGAAAGTATTTTGGCACAAGTGTACCTATGCACAACAGCTGGCACAAGGTAGGTAATTGCAACTTCTCTGTTGTTTTCATGAAATAGACTAAAATAATTCAATTTTTTATTGGAACTTCCTATTGTTTGCTTAAACCAAGAGGGAAAAAGCATTTTAAGCAATGGATGTACCAGTCTCTTTTCCATTTAACCTGTCAGATCCTTTATCTGTCAATTAGGTCAACACTTTCCACTTGGTGTTGGGGGAGGGAGTCTTTTTATCCGATTCATTGCCATTTGGGAGGTAGATTGTCCATATGGCTCCACTTGAGCCAAATAACCAGAAGGCTTCTTTTCTGAGTCATAGAGAGCTTGTTGGCTGACTTTAGCAAGGACATATTTTTGATAATTTGTGCTGTTAACAACAGGTAACTCACCAGCCGGCACATAAAGAAAGAAAAAAGAAAAGAGGAGGTAATGAAAGATAGAGAGCAGCTTGCTCTATCTGGAGATGGAAGATTGGATTCTACCCTCTGTAACAGTAAAATCAGTGACTATCATAGCATCATAGAATGGCTTGGGTTGGAAGAGACCATAAATATTATCTTGTTCCAACCTTCCTGACAGGGACAGGGACACTTTACATTAGACAGGTTGCTCAAAGCCCTGTCCAACCTGGCCTTGAGCACTTCAGGGATGGGGCAACCGTAACTTCTCTGGGCAACCTGCACAGCGCCTCACCACCCTCACTGTAAATAATTTCTTCCTAATATCTAATCTAAACCTACTCTTTTAGTTTAGAGCCATTACCCTCTGTCCTGTAAAAAGTCTCTCCCCATCTTTCTTGTAGACTCCCTTCAGGTACTGGAAGGCCACAATTTCGTTACCCTGAAGCATTCACTTCTAGAGGCTGAACAGTCCAATTCTCTCAACCTTTCCTCATAGGAGAGGTGCTCCATCTCTCTATCAACTTGGTGTCCCTTCTCTGGGCTTGCACCAACAGGTCGATGTCCTTCCTGTGCTGGAGATCCCAGAGCTGGATGCAGCACTGCAGATGGGGTCTCACCGGAGAAGAGTAGAAAGGTAGAATCACCTGTCTCGATCTGCTGGCCACGCTGCTTTGGATGCAGTTCAGGATACAACTGGCTCTCTGGGCTGCTAGTGCCCATTGCCAGGTAATGTCCAGCTTCTCGTCCACCAGCACTCCCACGTCCCTTTGGCAGGGCTGCTCTTGATCTGCTCATTCCTCCCTCTATGTTGATATCGGGGTTGCCCCGACCCAGGTGCAGCACCTTGCACTTGGTCTTATTAAACCTCATAAACCTGCAAATTTGCGGAGGGCGCACTCAATCTGTTTGTCTGTCATTCGTAATGATATTAATAATACTAGTTCCAAAAACCTGGACCTCTAAGAGATACCTCTTGTCACTGATATCCATTGGGACTCTGAGACATTGATCACTGCCCTCTAGATGAGACCATCCACCCATCAAATCCATCTCTCTCCAATTAAGAGAGAAAGATATTGTGGGGGACTGTGTCAAAGGCTTTGCAAAAGTCCAGATCAATGACATCTGTAATCCCTCCCTTGTCCACTGGTGTAGTCACTCCATCACAGAAGGCCACTC
>NW_020934341.1:0-303 GCF_003984885.1 Neopelma chrysocephalum
AGGACTTGTCCTTGGTGAAGCTGTGCTGGCAGTCACAAATCCCCTCCGTTAGCACAGCTTCTAGGAGGAGCTGTTCCATGATCTTCCCACGCACAGAGGTGAGGCTGACAGGTCAGTGGTTTTCAGGCTCCTTCTTTCTTCCCTTTTAAAAGATGAGTACAGTGTTTCTCTTTGTCCAGTCACCTGGGAATTCACCTGACTGCCATGATTTTTAAATATCCTGGAGAGAGGCTTGGCAACTCAAAGAGACAGAATGTTTTACCCCAGATTTCCCTGTTAGAATTACCCTGGCTGCAACAATGT
>NW_020934342.1:0-483 GCF_003984885.1 Neopelma chrysocephalum
TCCCTCCCTTTTCTCCCCAATCCCTCCCTGGAAGTTTTATCCCCAATTCCTCCTTTCTTCCCACAATTCCTTCCCGGCACTTTTCCCCAGTCCTTTCCTTTTCTCCCCAATCCCTCCCTCGCAATTTTCTTCCCAGTCCTTCCCTTTTCTCACCAGTCCCTCCCTGGATGTTTTCTCCCAAATCTCTCCCTGGCAGCTTTATTCCCAATCCCTCCCTGGAAGTTTTATCCCCAGTCCCTCCTTTTTTTCCCCCAATTCCTTCCCAGCACTTTCTTCCCCAATCCCTTCCTTTTCTCTTCAATCCTTCCCTTTTCTTCCCAATCTCTCCCTTTTCTCCCCAGTCTCTCCCTGGCAGCTTTCTCCCCCATCCCTCCCTTTTCTCCCCAATCCCTTCCTGGCATTTTCCTTCCCAATCTCTCCCTTTTCTCCCCAGTCTCTCCCTGACATTTTTCTCCCCCATCCCTCCCTTTTCTCCCCAGTCCC
>NW_020934343.1:0-359 GCF_003984885.1 Neopelma chrysocephalum
CCTTTTCTCCCCAATCCCTCCCTGGAAGTTTTATCCCCAATCCCTCCTTTCTCCCCACAATTCCTTCCCGGTACTTTTCCCCAATCCTTTCCTTTTCTCCCCAGTCCCTCCCTCGCAATTTTCTTCCCAATCCTTCCCTTTTCTCACCAGTCCCTCCCTTGATGTTTTCTCCCAAATCTCTACCTGGCAGCTTTATTCCCAATCCCTCCCCAACAGTTTTCTCCCCAGTACCTCCTTTTTTTCCCCAATTCCTTCCCAGCACTTTCCTCCCCAATCCCTTCCTTTTCTCTTCAATTCTTCCCTTTTCTCCCCAATCCCTCCCTGACATTTTTCTCCCCCATCCCTCCCTTTTCTCCCCA
>NW_020934344.1:0-418 GCF_003984885.1 Neopelma chrysocephalum
TGTGGGATCCCTTGGCCCCCTCAATCTCAATCCCTTGGTTTTGGGGTTGCTCTATCCTTTGACTCCTTTGAGATAATCCCTTGGCCCCTTTTGGGGTCAATCCCTTGTTTTGGGATTTCTCTAACCCTGGACTCCTTTATAGTCAATCCCATGGTTTTGGGATTCCCCAATCTTTTACCCCCTTTGAGCTCAATTCCATGGCCCCTCAATCTCAGTGCCTTGTCTTTGGGATTGTGGGATCACCTTGGCCCCTTCAGTCTCACTCCCTTGGTTTTGGGATTTCTCCATCCTTTAACCCCTTTGAGCTCAATCCTTGGCCCTTCCTGAGTTTGATTTTGGGATTCCTCAATCCCTTGGCCCCTTCAGTTGGAATCCCTTTTCTTTGGGATTCCTCAGTCCCTTATCCCTTTGAAACCCA
>NW_020934345.1:0-667 GCF_003984885.1 Neopelma chrysocephalum
TCCCTGGCTCCCTCAATCTCAGTGCCTTGTCTTTGGGATTGTGGGATGCCTTGGCCCCTTCAATCTCAGTCCCTTGTTTTTGGGATTGCTCTATCCCTTGACTCCTTTGAGATCAATCCCTTGGCCCCTTTTGGGGTCAGTGCCTTGTTTTGGGGGTTTCTCAATCCCTTACCCCCTTTTGAGCTCAATTCCATGGCCCTTTCAGTCTCAGTGTCTTGTGTTTGGGATTGTGGGATCCCTTGGCCCCTTCAATCTCAATCCTTTGTTTCTGGGATTCCTCAATCCCTTGACTCCCTTGAGATCAATCCCTTGGCCCCTTTTGGGGTCAGTCCCTTGTTTTTGGGATTTCTCTATCCCTGGACTCCTTTACAGTCAATCCCATGGTTTTGGGATTCCTCAATCTTTTACCCTTTTTGAACTCAATTCCATGACTCCCTCAGTCTCAGTGCCTTGTCTTTGAGATTATGGGATCCCTTGGCCCCTTCAATCTCAATCCCTTGGTTTTGGGATTGTGGGATCCCTTGGCCCCTTCAATCTCAATCTCTTGGTTTTGGGATTTCTCCATCCCTTAACCCCTTTGAGCAAAATCCTTGGACCTTCCTGAGTTTGGTTTTGGGATCCCTCAATCCTTTGGCCCCTTCAATTGCAATCCCTTTTCTTTGGGATT
>NW_020934346.1:0-307 GCF_003984885.1 Neopelma chrysocephalum
CAATCTCAGTGCCTTGTCTTTGGGATTGTGGGATCCCTTGGTCCCTTATGTCTCAATCCCTGGGTTTTGTGAATGCTCAATCCCTTGACTCCTTTGAGATCAATCCCTCGGCCCCTTTTGGGGTCATTGCCTTGTTTTTGGGATTCCTCAATCCCTTGACTCCTTTGAGATCAATCCCATGGGTTTGGGATTCCTCAATCTCTTACCCCTTTTGAGCTCTATTCCCTGTTCCCTTAGTCTCAGTGCCTTGTCTTTGGGACTGTGGGATCCCTTGGCCCCTTCAATCTCAATCCCTTGGTTTTGGGAT
>NW_020934347.1:0-769 GCF_003984885.1 Neopelma chrysocephalum
ATCCCTTGGCCCCTTCAATCTCAATCCCTTGTTTTTGGGATTGCTCAATCCCTTGACTCCTTTGAGATCAATCCCTTGGCCTCTTTTGGGGTCAGTCCCTTGGTTTTGGTATTTCTCAATCCCTTGACTCCTTTACAGTCAATCCCAGGGGTTTGGGATTCCTCAATCCTTTTTAAGATCAGTTCCATGGCCCCTTCAATCTCCGTGACTTGTCTTTGGATTGTGGGATCCCTTGGCCCCTTCAGTCTCAATCCCTTGGTTTTGGGATTGCTGAACCCCTTATCCCTTTCTGGATCAGTTCCATTGCTCCCTCAAACTCAGTGCCTTGTGTTTGAGATTGTGGGATCCCTTGGTCCCTTCAATCTCAATCCCTTGGTTTTGGGATTGCTCAATCCCTTGACTCTTTTGAGATCAATCTCTTGTCCCCTTTTTGGGTCAATCCCTCATTTTTCGGATTTCTCTATCCCTCGACCCCTTTGAGATCAATCTCTTAGCCCCTTTTGGGGTCAATCCCTCATTTTTTGGGATTTCTCTATCCCTGGACTCCTTTACAGTCAATCCTATGGGTTTGGGATTCCTCAATCCTTTTTAAGATCAATTCCATGGCCCTTTCAGTCTCTGTGCCTTGTCTTTGGGATTGTGGGATCCCTTGGCCCCTTCAGTCTCAATCCCTTGATTTTGAGATTGCTGAACCCCTTATCCCTTTCTGCATCAGTTCCATTGCTCCCTCAATCTCAGTGCCTTGTCTTTGGGATTGTGGGATCCCTTG
>NW_020934348.1:0-494 GCF_003984885.1 Neopelma chrysocephalum
CCAGGCTGGGCAGGGGCTGTGCTGAGATCTGCTCTGCACACCAGGCTTCCCGGCTGGAATCTTCACACGTCCCTCAATCAGCACAGCTGACACCAGCAGGGCTTGCTCAGCCCTCCATCCTCCCAAGGGTCATAAATCTGCTTCTGCACAATTTACTGGGTGTCATTCTTTTGGACTGAAAAAAACCCAAGTTCCTTTTTACTCTGAATGAACTTTAAAGACCTGGCAAATCTCACACAAGGACTTGTCCAAGTGTCTCAGCTAAAATCTCCTCCCTGTCCAGTGCTGCAGTCCTGCACATGCCATCAGAGCCTGTGTCCCAGAGCAGGGCAGGCAGTGTGTTACTGGGCTGGACGTGTACAGCCTGGAACCTTTCCAGAGGACAAGAGCTCTGCATGTGTTACTGTCCTCACACAGCTCAGTGCGTGGCTCTCCTGTCACATCCACAGCTAAACACTCTCCTCCAACCCAGGGATGCCAAAGCTGAAGCCAAA
>NW_020934349.1:0-495 GCF_003984885.1 Neopelma chrysocephalum
ACCAGGCTGGGCAGGGGCTGTGCTGAGAGAGCTCTGCACACCAGGCTTCCCGGCTGGAATCTTCACACGTCCCTCAATCAGCACAGCTGACACCAGCAGGGCTTGCTCAGCCCTCCATCCTCCCAAGGGTCATAAATCTGCTTCTGCACAATTTACTGGGTGTCATTCTTTTGGACTGAAAAAAAACCCAAGTTCCTTTTTACTCTGAATGAACTTTAAAGACCTGGCAAATCTCACACAAGGACTTGTCCAAGTGTCTCAGCTAAAATCTCCTCCCTGTCCAGTGCTGCAGTCCTGCACATGCCATCAGAGCCTGTGTCCCAGTGCAGGGCAGGCAGTGTGTTACTGGGCTGGACGTGCACAGCCTGGAACCTTTCCAGAGGACAAGAGCTCTGCATGTGTTACTGTCCTCACACAGCTCAGTGCGTGGCTCTCCTGTCACATCCAGAGCTAAACACTCTCCTCCAACCCAGGGATGCCAAAGCTGAAGCCAAA
>NW_020934350.1:0-660 GCF_003984885.1 Neopelma chrysocephalum
AAACATGGAAATACAGCCTGATAGCCAGAAATAGAGCCTGAAACATGTAAATACAGCCTGAAACATGGAAATATAGCCTGAAATGTGGAAATACAGCCTGAAACAGGGAAATACAGCCTGAAACAGGGAAATACAGCCTGAAACATGGAAATACAGCCTGAAACACGGAAATACAGCCTGAAACACAGAAATGTAGTCTGGCTGCACCTGCCAGGCTGTTCCTGGTGCTCTGCCTTTTCTCCAGGGAGAGTGTGGAAATCTCAGTGGGACCAGAACAGGAAAATATTGGCTTTGATGAAAGATGGATGATGCAACTCTTAACAGCTCCAGTAATAGGGGAAAACTTAAAATTTCTTCCCATTTTCAAGCTTAACCTTCTTCTTGGGGTGATGAATGTGTTCATTGAAAATAGTAATTGGGGCCTGTGTTTTCCTCCCCTTCTCCTCAACACTAATACACTGGAAAATTAAGGCTGAAATTCTGGTGGATTCTGTAGTTCAACCTACAAATAGTAGGTTTACAAAAATTTACAAAGGCTTGTAGTGGCAGGACAAGGGGGAATGGCCTCAAAATGACAGGGAGGAGGTTTAGATTGGATATTAAGAATAAATTCTTGGCTGTGAGGGTGGGGAGACCCTGGCACAGGTTGCCCAGAGAAGC
>NW_020934351.1:0-522 GCF_003984885.1 Neopelma chrysocephalum
TGAAACATGGAAATACAGCCTGAAACATGGAAATACAGCCTGAAACACAGAAATGTAGTCTGGCTGCACCTGCCAGGCTGTTCCTTGTGCTCTGCCTTTTCTCCAGGGAGAGTGTGGAAATCTCAGTGGGACCAGAACAGGAAAATATTGGCTTTGATGAAAGATGGATGATGCAACTCTTAACAGCTCCAGTAATAAGGGAAAACTTAAAATTTCTTCCCAATTTCAAGCTTAGCCTTGTTCTTGGGGTGATGAATGTGTTCCTTAAAAATAGTAATTGGGACCTGTGTTTTCCTCCCCTTCTCCTCAACACTAATACACTGGAAAATTAAGGCTGAAATTCTGGTGGATTCTGTAGTTCAACCTACAAATAGTAGGTTTACAAAAATTTACAAAGGCTTGTAGTGGCAGGACAAGGGGGAATGGCCTCAAAATGACAGGGAGGAGGTTTAGATTGGATATTAAGAATAAATTTTTGGCTGTGAGGGTGGGGAGACCCTGGCACAGGTTGCCCAGAGAAGC
>NW_020934352.1:0-714 GCF_003984885.1 Neopelma chrysocephalum
TGTTCTGTGAGTCTGTCCCCATGCAGCAGGGTGCCGGTTGTTGGCTGATGTTTTCCTGATGCTCTTCCCTCCCAGCAGTAATGGAGCAGCGATCCCTGTATTCCTGCACAGTGTTTGTGTATTCCCGCACTATGTTTGTGTATTCCTGCACAATGTTTGTGTATTCCCGCACTATGTTTGTGTATTCCTGCACTAAGTCTCGTGTTTGTGTATTCCTGCAGTACGTCTCGCTGCACATTTAAGGCACAAGGACCCGACGTGGGGAGCTGTGGGTTCCCTGGGGCAGCACAACGAGGGGGGCAGGAGGAGGCAGAAGGGATTAACAGAGGCAGCCACGAAGAAAAGCAGGTGGAGGGCTCGGCTCATTGCTTTGTCTTTGCTCCTGCACCAGCTTTTCTTCGTGGCTGCCTCTGTTAATCCCTTCTGCCTCCTCCTGCCCCCCTCGTTGTGCTGCCCCAGGGAACCCACAGCTCCCCACGTCGGGTCCTTGTGCCTTAAATGTGCAGCGAGACGTACTGCAGGAATACACAAACACGAGACTTAGTGCAGGAATACACAAACATAGTGCGGGAATACACAAACATTGTGCAGGAATACACAAACATAGTGCGGGAATACACAAACACTGTGCAGGAATACAGGGATCGCTGCTCCATTACTGCTGGGAGGGAAGAGCATCAGGAAAACATCAGCCAACAACCGGCACCCTGCTGC
>NW_020934353.1:0-386 GCF_003984885.1 Neopelma chrysocephalum
GTGGCACCGTGGGCACTGTCCCTGCTGACAGCTCTGGGTTAGGAATGACCACAGACCCATTTCTGGGCTGAGGTGGCACAAGCAGCTCTGAAATCACTGCAGATGAGCTCCATTTCTGGGTGTTTTGTCACTTCCAGCACTGAGCAATCCTGACAACAGGAATGGCCCAGCCCAGGTTTCTCACCTGCCTGTTGAAGCAGGAAGGAATGAGCTCCACAAACCCCATCACAATGACCTCCTGGGCTATTTCCATGCCTTTTTCAAGATGGGATGAGTTCCAGCACCAAGTGTGGCACCGGGCACTGTCCCTGCTGACAGCTCTGGGTTAGGAATGGCCATAGAGCCCATTTTTGGGCTGAGGTGGCACAGGAAGGTCTGAAATCACT
>NW_020934354.1:0-1001 GCF_003984885.1 Neopelma chrysocephalum
CTGGGTTAGGAATGGCCACAGACCCATTTCTGGGCTGAGGTGGCACAAGCAGCTCTGAAATCACTGCAGATGAGCTCCATTTCTGGGTGTTTTGCCACGTCCTTAATGCCATTTAACATGGATGAGCTCGTTAGAGCAAAAGAGCTGTTGCAATCCCCATCAGCACAACGGATGGTTAAGCAGAAAATAAGGCTTTTTTAACTTTTTTTTCTTTATGACAGCTTTTGGACACGACGGGATTTCGTCCCTCCCCCGGCTGGGCTGAATTTGCAAGGGAAATTACGAGGCAAACGTGGGGTTTGTGTTATTTCTTGGAGCTGACAGGAGCACTTTGGAAGCACATTCAACAACCCAGTCACGGTGGAGGATCCAACAGCCTCATCAGAGCTGCTTGTAAACCTGTTGTCCTCCCGGAGTAGTTATCCAGGAGCTTAAACAGCTCTGATAACATCTATTCTGTGAGCACCTGGCTGAGTGTGAGTAAATATAGCAGCACCAAGAGCTGGAGCTGAGAAATTCTGCTGCAACTGAGCATCTTCAGGGGAACAGCACTTGGGCTGAGCCAAAGCCACGTTGGCAAGGGGACAAAAAACCCCCAATAATTTGCATTAATAGATTGTTTAGTTCTGGTTCTTCTTGCAGAGAAGCTGAATGTTGTATGTGCAGGTTGGGGCATCATTGTTTTGGTATCAACTAGCCAAGGAGACCTGATAAATTGTGCTTTCAGGGCACAGATGCTCACAAAACCAAACTCTTGATGAGCTTTCTCCAGGGAGAAGAGTGTTGCTGTCAGGGTTTTGGAGATAAACTGATTTTTTTGTTGCCCTGCTGTCTTTATGGCAGGAAGAGTGTTAAAGACTGGAAGGATAAAATTAATTCCTCTGGTGACACACAGTGACATTGAGTCCTTTGGGTTTGAACAGGGCACCCAGATGGAAAGAGCAAAATTCAGTGTCATTGTCCAGTGATAATGCAAATTTTTGGGAGCCTTAAGGCAGGGG
>NW_020934355.1:0-1002 GCF_003984885.1 Neopelma chrysocephalum
TCTGGGTTAGGAATGGCCACAGACCCATTTCTGGGCTGAGGTGGCACGAGCAGCTCTGAAATCACTGCAGATGAGCTCCATTTCTGGGTGTTTTGCCACGTCCTTAATGCCATTTAACATGGATGAGCTCGTTAGAGCAAAAGAGCTGTCGCAATCCCCATCAGCACAACGGATGGTTAAGCAGAAAATAAGGCTTTTTTAACTTTTTTTTCTTTATGGCAGCTTTTGGACACGACGGGATTTCGTCCCTCCCCCGGCTGGGCTGAATTTGCAAGGGAAATTATGAGGCAAACGTGGGGTTTGTGTTATTTCTTGGAGCTGACAGGAGCACTTTGGAAGCACATTCAACAACCCAGTCACGGTGGAGGATCCAACAGCCTCATCAGAGCTGCTTGTAAACCTGTTGTCCTCCCGGAGTAGTTATCCAGGAGCTTAAACAGCTCTGATAACATCTATTCTGTGAGCACCTGGCTGAGTGTGAGTAAATATAGCAGCACCAAGAGCTGGAGCTGAGAAATTCTGCTGCAACTGAGCATCTTCAGGGGAACAGCACTTGGGCTGAGCCAAAGCCACGTTGGCAAGGGGACAAAAAAACCCCAATAATTTGCATTAATAGATTGTTTAGTTCTGGTTCTTCTTGGAGAGAAGCTGGATGTTGTATGTGCAGGTTGGGGCATCATTGTTTTGGTATCAACTAGCCAAGGAGACCTGATAAATTGTGCTTTCAGGGCACAGACACTCACAAAACCAAGCTCTTGATGAGCTTTCTCCAGGGAGAAGAGTGTTGTTGTCAGGGTTTGGGAGATAAACTGATTTTTTTGTTGCCCTGCTGTCTTTATGGCAGGAAGAGTGTTAAAGACTGGAAGGACAAAATTAGTTCCTCTGGTGACACACAGTGACATTGAGTCCTTTGGGTTTGAACAGGGCACCCAGATGGAAAGAGCAAAATTCAGTCTCATTGTCCAGTGATAATGCAAATTTTTGGGAGCCTTAAGGCAGGGG
>NW_020934356.1:0-338 GCF_003984885.1 Neopelma chrysocephalum
GCTGGGATGCTGGTAAAGCCTTCTCCAGGAATTTCTGGGATGTGGCTACTGGGATGCTGTTAAAGCCTTGTCATGGTTGAGATAGAGTTAAGATTGTATGTAATCTATTATACTATTTATTTATGTGTACAGTCACTGTAATATATATTCCTTCCCCCCATATTGAGTCTTGTGTTTTTGTCTGGAAAACCCATCTCACACTGGGTTGAGATGTGGGAGGGGGGCTAAGAATCAAGAATTGGATTTTGGGATTTCAAACCATGACAAGCCTTCTCCAGGAATTTGTGGCACGTGGCTGCTGGGATGCTGGTAAAGCCTTCTCCAGGAATTTCTGGGAT
>NW_020934357.1:0-430 GCF_003984885.1 Neopelma chrysocephalum
TTGTATCAACAGGTATGCTAGCATTTTGGGTGCTGTCATATAACAAGGTGAACCTTTGGGGAGGGGGAGAAAAATGCATAGGGGAGAGAAAGACAGGGTAAGAGTAAGGGAGAGTAAGGGAAAGAAAATATGAGAGTGGAAAGATGCAAATAGTCACCGCCCACGGGGTCCAGCAATGACACTTGGTAGTTGCTGCTTCCATGTCTGTCAGTTGAAGTGGTGGCCTTGATCCGCTGGGGGTGAAGGAGGGAAGCCCCCACACTCCAAGAAGTTATGAGTTATTATATCCATGGATATAATTGGTCTGCTGGCTACAAACAGGAGCCCCCGACAGCAGGGACAGGAGCAGCTCAGAGAACTCACTCCCAAAGGAGCCTGGCAGGGCCTTCTCCAGGAATTTCTGGGATGTGGCTGCTGGGATGCTGGTAAA
>NW_020934358.1:0-471 GCF_003984885.1 Neopelma chrysocephalum
TTGTATCAACAGGTATGCTAGCATTTTGGGTGCTGTCATATAACAAGTTGAACCTTTGGGGAGGGGGAGAAAAATGCATAGGGGAGAGAAAGACAGGGTAAGAGTAAGGGAGAGTAAGGGAAAGAAAATATGAGAGTGGAAAGATGCAAATAGTCACCGCCCACGGGGTCCAGCGATGACACTTGGTAGTTGCTGCTTCCATGTCTGTCAGTTGAAGTGGTAGCCTTGATCCGCTGGGGGTGAAGGAGGGAAGCCCCCACACTCCAAGAAGTTATGAGTTATTATATCCATGGATATAATTGGTCTGCTGGCTACAAACAGGAGCCCCCGACAGCAGGGACAGGAGCAGCTCAGAGAACTCACTCCCAAAGGAGCCTGGCAGGGCCTTCTCCAGGAATTTCTGGGATGTGGCTGCTGGGATGCCGGTAAAGCCTTCTCCAGGAATTTCTGGGATGTGGCTGCTGGGATGCT
>NW_020934359.1:0-577 GCF_003984885.1 Neopelma chrysocephalum
TGTAACTGGGAATATATTCATGTAACTGGGAATATATTCATGTAATTGGGAATATATTCATGTAATTGGGAATATATTCATGTAATTGGGAAAATATTCATGTAATTGGGAATATATTCATGTGACTGGGAATATATTCATGTAATTGGGAATATATTCATGTAATTGAAGACACACAGAATGAGTCAAAGGAGATAAAAATGCTGATTTATTGCATGCTATCATATCCCAGAGCAAACACATCTGCATTAAAGGGAAGGAGCTGGGATTCAGGCAGCTTTAGCTCCCAGTTCCACGCTCCTTCCCTTTAATGCAGATGTGTTTGCTCTGGGATATGATAGCATGCAATAAATCAGCATTTTTATCTCCTTTGACTCATTCTGTGTGTCTTCAATTACATGAATATATTCCCAATTACATGAATATATTCCCAGTCACATGAATATATTCCCAATTACATGAATATTTTCCCAATTACATGAATATATTCCCAATTACATGAATATATTCCCAATTACATGAATATATTCCCAGTTACATGAATATATTCCCAGTTACATGAATATATTCCCAGTTA
>NW_020934360.1:0-371 GCF_003984885.1 Neopelma chrysocephalum
AGCACAGGGATTGTGTCCAGAGGGCTCTGGAATATCCCCAGGGAGGATTTTCCTAAAATCCTGGCAGTGTTATATTTGCATGTGGAATTGGAGTATTACAGGTCTGTTTAGTTCAGTCCCTTTATTTCGTTTTTTTCAGGATATTGGGGAATTTATTTGGAACTAGACTGGTGTAGTATGATCTGGTGTTAAGGGTATTTATCTTCCAATATCCTGATCCAGAGCTGAGCAGGATTTGCTCAAGAGGGAATCTCAAAGTATTCAGGGAGGAGAGGGAAAAGAGAATTTTCCACCTGTCTATGGCAAAACTGAATCCCAGGATGGGTCAGGCTGGAAGGACCCACAGTGTCCCATCTGATCCCACCTCCCTG
>NW_020934361.1:0-379 GCF_003984885.1 Neopelma chrysocephalum
ACCCTCCCCTAAACATGGGAAGATTTACAAGAAAACAGAAGCTTTTAATGTTTTTTTGGGGGAAGAACAGAAGTGAAGCAACAAAAGTAATTTTTCAGGCCATTCTAACTGCAGATTATCCTGGCTCTGCCCTGGAGAAGGGAATTTCTTGTGGAAATATTTCTGTCCCAGGCTGCAATTGGATCCAGCCCTGGATTAAATGATAGACAGGCTCAGGATCAGTTCTTCCCAACTATCTGAGGGCTTCAACCCTCATTAAAATCTCAATAATTCCCCCAGAATCCCAGGATGGGTCAGGCTGGAAGGACCCACAGTGGCTCATCTGGTTCCACCAGGGCCATCCCAGAGCACAGGGATTGTGTCCAGAGGGCTCTGGAAT
>NW_020934362.1:0-374 GCF_003984885.1 Neopelma chrysocephalum
ACCCTCCCCTAAACATGGGAAGATTTACAAGAAAACAGAAGCTTTTAGTTTTTTCTGGTGAAAGAGCAGAAGTGAAGCAACAAATGTAATTTTTCAGGCCATTCTAACTGCAGGTTATCCTTGCTCTGCTGTGGAGAAGGGAATTTGTTGTGGAAATATTTCTGTCCCAGGCTGCAATTGGATCCAGCCCTGGATTAAATGATAGACAGGCTCAGGATCAGTTCTTCCCAACTGTCTGAGGGCTTAAACTCTCATTAGCACCTCAATAACTCCCCCAGAATCCCAGGATGGGTCAGGCTGGAAGGGCCCAGAGTGGCTCATCTGGTGCCAGCAGGGCCATCCCAGAGCACAGGGATTGTGTCCAGAGGGCTCTG
>NW_020934363.1:0-393 GCF_003984885.1 Neopelma chrysocephalum
AAAAAGCTCCATTAACAAAGTGGCCCTTCATGAAAAAGGAGTGGGGGGAGTGACCAGTATCTTGGAAACTGTCAGGGACAGGAAAGAACCACCAAGGAAATGTGTGGCTGGTTAATGGCTGCTGGGATTGGGAGAATAAAACAAAACAAACAAAAAGTTGCTTGATCATGGCGGGGTCTCTCTAAAGCATTTTGAGCCGTGTCCCATTTGCAAATCCCAGCAGCCATTAACCAGCCACACATTTCCTTGGTGGTTCTTTCCTGTCCCTGACAGTTTCCAAGATACTGGTCACTCCCCCCCACTCCTTTTTCATGAAGGGCCACTTTGTTAATGGAGCTTTTTCCCAGTTCCCACACCCGCAGGCTTCTTTCTTTCGAGCCCCTATGTCAGTGT
>NW_020934364.1:0-372 GCF_003984885.1 Neopelma chrysocephalum
TTTCTCAGGAGAAGGTTGCACAGGCTATTTAAATAAAACCTCGGAGCCGCAGGGCCCCACTGACCACCACAGACACCATCACAGAGCTAAAAATTCCTTTGGTCTCATTTTCCCTGTCCGCTCCGAGGTTTTATTTAAATAGCCTGTGCAACCTTCTCCTGAGAAACTCTCCTAACCCAAACCTACCTCAAGCACGGTTTAATCACATAATTAGATTGTGGTCCCTGGTAAGTCTGCTATTAGCACTTCCAAGCCATGTTTAAGGGGATAAAAAAGCTTTATTTCAAGTAATTCACAGCACATGATGACTATCACAAAGGGGAAGCTCTGTTTTCTAGTAGAGTAATTTACACTTTTTAAACAACAAAAAAA
>NW_020934365.1:0-646 GCF_003984885.1 Neopelma chrysocephalum
TCGTTCCTTTCAGACATGAAGTCATGTAATGACTTCAGCTCTAGACAGTGCCAGCTGTGGTAACTGCAGTGAATAGTTCCCCCTTTTTTTTCGTTTCTTAATGATCCACTTGGAAACGGGGAGGTGTTTTGTAAAGCTGACCCATCTCTGATCTGTATTGATTGCCATGTGATATTGGTGTATCTCATTGCAACTGCTGCCTTATGCTGAGAAGTTCATACTTCAAATATTCTTTTAAATCTGTTTGACCTGCTCTTGTGCTTTGATGCAGCCACACCATCTGCCCCTTCTCTGTTGTCCTCCTCAGTGTCTAAGTGTAAATGAATTGGTAAACACTTCTGATTCTTTGCTGTGAGGATGGTGAGACCCTGGCATGGGGGTCTCACAGACTCTAAAGCTGTGGATGCCCCATGCCTGGAAGTGTTCAAGGCCGGGTTGGACAGGGCATGGAGCAACCTCGTCTAATGGAAGGTGTCCTTGTCCATGGGAAAGGTTTGGAACTAGATGGTCTTTGAGGTCTCTTCCAACCCACACCATTCTAGGATTCTGCAGCACCCTCATCCACCTTGCTAGCAAATGCACAGATAATCTGCTTCTCCTATTTTGGGAGTCGGACTGGCAGTTTCAGCACAGGGCTCCAAAAAAA
>NW_020934366.1:0-3330 GCF_003984885.1 Neopelma chrysocephalum
TGAATTGAGTTCATTTTGCCTTGCTGGTTAACTTTTAAACCAGCACATTTTTTTGGCGCCCAAACGTTGGGGCAGAGAGAGAGAAGTCAGAATCACAATTTCATTTTAAGCATCTGTGTATTTGGATACAGAAACTCCCCGATCAACATGTTGTTTGGTGCATTCACGTGGGTGTTTTATCTGAGCATGTTCATATTTCCACAAATGGGGTACTATTTGCCGTTTTTAATGCTCTCTTTAAGACCAGGGAGAGGGATCCAAATTGCTTTACTAGTATACTATGTTTATGTCATCATAACCTCAGAAGCAATGAGTTTCATTGTAAATGTGTATTCAGTCCTGTTTACCTGTCCTGGTTTAGGTTGCTACCTCTGGGGCCTCATTAAAAATTGCACCCAGCCCTTTGGGGGAACAGTGGGGAATGGTGGTTTCCAGCCTCTCACCTCCTTCTTTCCCTTCAGACCTGGTACAACAGTTTTTGAAAATATTGATTTTCCTTTTGATGCTAAGGACGGCATAATGTTATTGTTAGTGTTGCTCTGTCTGCTGCTCTGTCTGCTCTGTACTGTTTACACCATGCTTAGGGTCAGAACAGGGCCTTCTAGGGAGGCTGTTTGGACGCCTGTCCTGGGAATGGATAACGCTGAGTGGCACGGGAAGTGGGAGGACATCGGCCAGTATTTGGAGAAGTTTTCTCCTCCCATGATCTGGAAATTCACCCCTGAACAACTGCAGGATCCTGTCAGCATGATAAAACTGGTAAAGGAAAAATGCTCTGGCAGCTCCAGAGATGGTCAGCTCACAGCAACCTGCTGGGCCCTGGCCACTGCTTACCGGGCACTGCTTGACATGGTACAGCACTGCCAGGGGGAGGAGAGAAGGAGCAAATCCACAGGCACCACGTCCACACAAACTACAGCTGAGTCGGAGGGAGTAAGAAATAAATCAACTGGCACCATGCCCACACAAACCATCGAGGAGCCAGAAGGACAACAGAAACCAATAGCAGTCGCCCCTGTCCAGAAAAGGAAATCGAAGACTAAATCAGTCCGCATAGCAAATGATGACGAAGAGGCAGGACCTTCACATCCACCGGAGGAGACAGAACCAGAAATAATCACTCGGTCCCTATCCCTGGGTGAGCTACGTGAGCTTCGGAGAGAGTTCACACGGCAGGCGAACGAGTCCATCCTGACCTGGCTGCTCCGAATCTGGGATGCCGCCGCTAACGACACAATTCTAGATGGAAGTGAAGCAAGGCAACTGGGATCCCTGTCTCGAGATGTCGTCATTGATCAGGGGATTGGAAGAAGGCAGGAAACTCTCAGCCTCTGGCGGCGACTGTTGTCCAGTGTAAGGGAAAGATACCTTTGCAAGGAGGACCTCCACGTACAGCAAGGACAGTGGAACACGATGGAACAAGGTATCCGGTGTTTGAGAGAATTGGCTGTACTGGAGATAATCTTTTCAGAGGATGAAAGATTTCCTAAAAGTCCAGATGGTGTACAGTGCACATCCCAGATGTGGTTGAAGTTTGCACGACTCGGGCCAGAAATGTATTCCCGCTACCTAGCAACGCTGCAATGGAGGGAGGGAGAGGACAAGGTTGGTGCATTGGTCAGCAAACTCAGGATTTATGAAGACACTGTCACCGCCCCATTACGAGCCCACGTCTCATCGGTGGAAACCAAACTGGCTGAACATGTCCGAAGCCTGGAAGAGAAGATTGAAGAAGGACACCAGAGGCTAAGAGAAGAAATTAAGGAAGGGATCTTCCATACCTCGCCAGGACAAACTAGAGTCTCTGCTATCAGGAGCCAGCGTCCCCCAGCTAAGGAGAGAGGGTACACTCCACGTGGCAATCTATGGTTTTACCTCCAAGAGCACGGAGAAGATATGAGGAAGTGGGATGGGAAACCCACCTCTTCCTTAGCAGCCCGGGTACGTGAATTGAAAAGAGGGACAAGTACCACAAGGAACTCTTTGAGGATGAATGCTGCTCCAGTCTCTCGTAGGCAAGACTCCAGACGGCCCAGGAATGATGATATGTCTGATCCTCTTGAAGGGACTTCCAGGTCATACTTACAAGAAGACC
Organism: Neopelma chrysocephalum; assembly: GCF_003984885.1. Taxonomy (NCBI): domain Eukaryota; kingdom Metazoa; phylum Chordata; class Aves; order Passeriformes; family Pipridae; genus Neopelma; species Neopelma chrysocephalum. Next base: position 2,096 of record NW_020934366.1, read on the forward strand.
GCAACGAGTACCATGACCAGGACTAGGGGTGCCCTGCCTCTAGCCAGGTAGAGGAGAGGGACAATCGAGTCTATTGGACAGTGTGGATTCGGTGGCCTGGCACATCAGAGCCACAAAGATATAAGGCTTTAGTTGACACCGGCGCACAATGTACTTTGATGCCATCAAGATACATAGGGGCAGAATCCATCTCTATTTCTGGGGTGACAGGGGGATCCCAACAGCTGACTGTACTGGAAGCTGAAGTGAGCCTGACTGGGAAGGAATGGCACAGACACCCCATCGTGACTGGTCCAGATGCCCCGTGTATTCTTGGCATAGATTACCTGAGGAGTGGGTATTTCAAAGACCCAAAAGGACTTCGTTGGGCGTTTGGCATAGCTACTGTGGAGGCAGAGGAAATTAGACAGTTGAACACCTTGCCTGGCCTCTCAGAGGACCCCTCTGCTGTGGGACTGCTGAAGGTTGAAGAACAGTTGGTACCGATAGCCACAGCAACCGTGCACCGTCGGCAATACCGCACCGACCGAGACTCTGTGACTCCCATACATAAGATGATCCGTGAACTGGAGACCCAGGGGGTGGTTAGCAAGACTCGCTCACCCTTTAATAGCCCTATATGGCCAGTGCGTAAGTCCAGCGGAGAGTGGAGGCTGACGGTGGATTACCGTGGACTCAATGAAGTCACACCACCCCTGAGTGCTGCTGTGCCGGACATGCTGGAGCTCCAGTACGAGCTGGAGTCCAAGGCAGCCAAGTGGTATGCCACCATTGACATTGCCAACGCCTTCTTCTCCATTCCTTTGGCCGCGGAGTGCAGGCCACAATTTGCTTTCACTTGGAGAGGTGTGCAGTACACCTGGAATCGACTGCCTCAGGGGTGGAAACACAGTCCCAGCATTTGCCATGGACTGATCCAGACTGCACTGGAAAAGGGCGAGGCTCCAGAACATCTACAGTACATTGATGACATCATTGTATGGGGGAACACAGCGGGGGAAGTCTTCGAGAAAGGAGAGAAGATAATCCAGATCCTCCTAAGAGCTGGTTTTGCCATTAAACGAAGTAAGGTCAAGGGACCTGCTCAGGAAATTCAGTTCTTAGGAGTGAAGTGGCAAGATGGACGTCGCCTAATTCCAACGGAGGTAATTAACAAAATAGCAGCCATGTCCCCACCAACCAGCAAGAAGGAAACACAGGCTTTCCTAGGCGCTGTGGGCTTTTGGAGGATGCAT
>NW_020934366.1:3430-5496 GCF_003984885.1 Neopelma chrysocephalum
GGGGCCCTGAACAACAACAGGCCTTTGAACAAATCAAACAGGAGATTGCCCATGCGGTAGCCCTTGGGCCAGTAAGGACAGGACAGGACGTGAAGAACGTGCTCTACACTGCAGCCGGGAAGAATGGCCCTTCTTGGAGCCTCTGGCAGAAAGTGCCTGGGGAGACCCGAGGACGACCGCTGGGATTCTGGAGTCGGGGATACAAAGGATCTGAAGCCAGCTATACACCAACTGAGAAAGAGATCCTGGCTGCTTATGAAGGACTTCGAGCTGCCTCAGAAGTGATCGGCACCGAAGCGCAGCTCCTCCTGGCACCCCGACTACCAGTGCTGGGCTGGATGTTCAAGGGGAGAGTTCCTGCTACACATCACGCCACCGATGCCACATGGAGTAAGTGGATCGCTCTGATCACACAACGAACCCGGATAGGGAATCCTAATCGCCCTGGGATTCTGGAAATTATCACCAATTGGCCCGAAGGTGAGAGTTTCGGACTATCCTCTGAAGAAGAAGAGGAGCAGGTGACACGGGCTGAGGAGGCCCCACCATATGACAAGCTACCAGCAGATGAAAGACGATATGCGCTCTTCACGGATGGCTCCTGCCGCATTGTAGGGACAAACCGAAAATGGAAGGCAGCCGTGTGGAGTCCCACACGGCGAGTTGCAGAAGCAACCGAAGGACAAGGTGGGTCAAGTCAGTTCGCAGAGCTTAAAGCCGTTCAGTTGGCTTTGGATATAGCTGAACGAGAGAAGTGGCCAAGACTCTATATCTACACTGACTCATGGATGGTGGCCAATGCTCTGTGGGGATGGCTAGAGCGATGGAGAAAGGCCAACTGGCAGCGCCAAGGGAAACCCATCTGGGCGGCGGAGATGTGGCAGGACATCGCTGGCCGGGTAGAGAAGCTGAGCGTGAAGGTCGGTCACGTAGACGCTCATGTACGCAAGAAACGGGCTAATGAGGAGCATCGCAACAACGAGCAGGCGGACCGAGCTGCCAGGATTAAAGTCTCTCAGGTGGATCTGGATTGGCAACACAAAGGAGAATTATTTCTGGCTCGATGGGCCCATGACGCCTCCGGTCACCAGGGGAGAGATGCAACATACAGATGGGCTCAAGACCGAGGGGTGGACTTAACCAAAGACATTGTCTCACAGGTCATCCATGACTGTGAGACATGTGCTGCCATCAAGCAGGCCAAGCGGGTGAAGCCTCTATGGTATGGTGGACGGTGGTCAAAGTACAGGTATGGGGAAGCCTGGCAAGTTGACTACATCACGCTCCCCAAAACCCACCAGGGCAAGCGCTACGTACTTACCATGGTAGAAGGAAGTACTGGATGGCTGGAAACATACCCCGTACCTCATGCCACTGCCCGGAATACCATCCTGGGCCTTGAAAAACAAGTCCTGTGGCGACACGGCACCCCGGAGAGAATTGAGTCTGATAATGGGACCCATTTCAAGAATGGTCTCGTAGACACCTGGGCCAGAGAGCACGGCATTGAGTGGGTGTATCATATCCCCTACCATGCACCAGCTGCTGGAAAAGTTGAACGGTGCAACGGACTGCTGAAAACCACCCTGAAGGCACTGTGTGGGGAGACTCTCAAACACTGGGAGCTGCATTTAGCAAAGGCCACCTGGTTGGTCAACACGCGAGGCTCCATTAATCGAGCTGGCCCTGCCCAATCAGAACCTTTGCATACTGTAGATGGAGATAAAGTCCCCGTGGTGCATATGAGAGGTATGTTAGGGAAGACTGTTTGGATTAGTCCCACCTCAAGCAAAGGCAAACCCATCCGAGGGATTGTTTTTGCTCAAGGACCTGGTTTCACCTGGTGGGTAATGCAAAAAGATGGGGAGACACGTTGTGTACCACAAGGGGACCTAATTTTGAGTGAGAATGGTCCGTAATGTTTCATTGTACATATGTGTATATAGTTTTAAAGAGACATAGTTTTTAAGGGGGTTAATTTGGGCATGACATGGATGGCATAGAATAAGGGGTGGATAATGTCCTGGTTAGAACGGCTGGGACCAATTCATCCCTGGATGGGTGTA
>NW_020934367.1:0-663 GCF_003984885.1 Neopelma chrysocephalum
TGTCCTGGTTAGAACGGCTGGGACCAATTCATCCCTGGATGGGTGTAACCCAAAACTGTGTATTCTATAGCCTCCATGCCATTTCCCAAAAACTGCTGTCAGTAGAGGCCTGCAAGGTGGGAAGATGTTCCTGTACCCTTTTATGGAATTCCCTGCTCTGATATCCTTATATGGAATTCCCCGCTCTGATAAGAGGGACTGAGCATCCGCATGCCCTTTTATGGAATTCCCTACTCTGAGGGAGGGACTGAGCACTCCCGCCTGAACTGGAGAGTATATAACTGGGAGTTTCAGAGCCTTGGGGCTCCCTCTCGTGGGACCCAGAGGAAGACAGCAGACCACCGCTGCTCCCAACCAGGCTGAGACCACCACCCTCGACTGGACTGCAATCACCACTTCTGACCAGACTGCAGCAGCTCTCCCACCAGCAGGTTTATTCCCTCTCCCTTTGCTTTGGACTCGGGGGGTGGGCCAAGGTACACCACTTTTGTTCATACCCCAGGGTGCTGGGTTTGTACATTTGGGTTTTGTGGATTAAAACCAATTGTCTGTCTGTATAATTGTACTTATTGCATTATTTTAATAAATTGTTATTCTGACTTATAAATCTCTCTTTTGAATTGAGTTCATTTTGCCTTGCTGGTTAACTTTTAAACCAGCACA
>NW_020934368.1:0-321 GCF_003984885.1 Neopelma chrysocephalum
AATATTAACATGAAAGGAGAGAGGGCTCAGCAGAAAGGAGAGGAGCTGCAGGAGAAGGGAGGAATAAACAAAAAGTGTCTTAAAACCCAACATCATTTACAGTTCTTTGCTGTACAGACTTTGCACATTTTATTCCCTTTTATTGAGTGTGGCACAAAGTCTACCAAGACAGGTTAATTGGAGCTACAAGATCCACACAACTGAGCTACCAGAGGTTACCAACTATCAATATTAACATGCAAGGAGAGAGGGCTCAGCAAAAAGCAAAGGAGCTGCAGGAGAAGGGAGGAAGAAACAAAAGGTGTCTTAAAACCCAACACC
>NW_020934369.1:0-321 GCF_003984885.1 Neopelma chrysocephalum
GGTGTTGGGTTTTAAGACACCTTTTGTTTCTTCCTCCCTTCTCCTGCAGCTCCTTTGCTTTTTGCTGAGCCCTCTCTCCTTGCATGTTAATATTGATAGTTGGTAACCTCTGGTAGCTCAGTTGTGTGGATCTTGTAGCTCCAATTAACCTGTCTTGGTAGACTTTGTGCCACACTCAATAAAAGGGAATAAAATGTGCAAAGTCTGTACAGCAAAGAACTGTAAATGATGTTGGGTTTTAAGACACTTTTTGTTTATTCCTCCCTTCTCCTGCAGCTCCTCTCCTTTCTGCTGAGCCCTCTCTCCTTTCATGTTAATATT
>NW_020934370.1:0-321 GCF_003984885.1 Neopelma chrysocephalum
AATATTAACATGAAAGGAGAGAGGGCTCAGCAGAAAGGAGAGGAGCTGCAGGAGAAGGGAGGAATAAACAAAAAGTGTCTTAAAACCCAACATCATTTACAGTTCTTTGCTGTACAGACTTTGCACATTTTATTCCCTTTTATTGAGTGTGGCACAAAGTCTACCAAGACAGGTTAATTGGAGCTACAAGATCCACACAACTGAGCTACCAGAGGTTACCAACTATCAATATTAACATGCAAGGAGAGAGGGCTCAGCAAAAAGCAAAGGAGCTGCAGGAGAAGGGAGGAAGAAACAAAAGGTGTCTTAAAACCCAACACC
>NW_020934371.1:0-321 GCF_003984885.1 Neopelma chrysocephalum
GGTGTTGGGTTTTAAGACACCTTTTGTTTCTTCCTCCCTTCTCCTGCAGCTCCTTTGCTTTTTGCTGAGCCCTCTCTCCTTGCATGTTAATATTGATAGTTGGTAACCTCTGGTAGCTCAGTTGTGTGGATCTTGTAGCTCCAATTAACCTGTCTTGGTAGACTTTGTGCCACACTCAATAAAAGGGAATAAAATGTGCAAAGTCTGTACAGCAAAGAACTGTAAATGATGTTGGGTTTTAAGACACTTTTTGTTTATTCCTCCCTTCTCCTGCAGCTCCTCTCCTTTCTGCTGAGCCCTCTCTCCTTTCATGTTAATATT
>NW_020934372.1:0-1440 GCF_003984885.1 Neopelma chrysocephalum
CAGTCTGGTTGAGGGTGGTGGTCTCAGTCTGGTTGAGGGTGGTGGTCACAGTCCTCTGTTTCCCACCAGTGGTTCAAAAAAGTCCCAAGACTCCAAGATTATCTATCCTCCAGTTCTGGCAGGAATGCCCAGTGCCTCCCTCAGGGCGGGGAGTTCCACACTGGGTGTGAGGACAGGAGCATCCTCTTATCTGTGTCCAGTTCTGGGCCCCTCAGTTCAGGAAGGACATTGAGGTGCTGGAGCAGGTCCAGAGAAGAGCAACAAGGCTGGTGAAGGGACTGGAGCACAAGTCCTATGAGGAGAGGCTGAGGGAGCTGGGGCTGTTCAACCTGGAGAAGAGGAGGCTCAGGGGAGACCTCATCACTCTCTGCAACTCCCTGACAGGAGGGGGGAGCCAGGGGGGGGTCGGTCTCTTTTCCCAGGCAACTCTCAGCAAGACAAGAGGGCTCAGTCTCAAGTTGTGCCAGGGGAGGTTTAGGTTGGATATTAGAAAGAATTTCTTTCCAGAGAGGGTGATCAGCCATTGGAATGGGCTGCCCAGGGAAGTGGTGGATTCTCCATCCCTGGAGGTGTTTAAGGTGAGACTGGATGTGGCATCAGTGCCATGGGCTGGGAACCACAGCAGTAGTGGATCAAGGGTTGGACTTGATGATCTCGGAGGCCCCTTCCAACCCAGCTGATTCTAGGATTCTATGATTCTATGATTCTATGATTCTATGATCTCACAGGCCTCTGAACACCCAGTTTACAGCCTGAGGGGTCAGGCTGCTCTGGGCAGAGGGTGTAAATGGTCTGTTGATAACAGTTCCTGGGAAATGGCATGGAAGGCTCTAGAATACACAGTTTTGGGTTACACCCATCCAGTGATGAACTGGTCCCAGCTGTTCTAACTGGGACAGTCATTCCTGGTAATTCCTGCCCTGGTGTTCCATCCAGAGGCTCTGGGAGCTGCTTTCCACGTGCTCTGAGGAGGAGGAACTTTTCTCAGAGCAGGAACTTTTTGCCTTGTCCTTTAAGGAGAAGTTGAACTTCTGTGATGGGGAATTTAGATAAGGATTAACACCCCCAGGGGAGAAGGGGCAGAGCTCTCCTGCTGCCTGCAGGCTGTCTCTGTGGCAGCAGAGGGCACGGGGAGGGCAGAGCTGTGGGCAGTGCCCCTGGGTGGTGACCAGGAGGTGGATGCTCTTGGCACAGCCAGGAGGACGTGCCTGAGCTCTTCCCAGCTCTCTCTTCCAGCAGGAAAGACACGAGGCAGCTCCTCTGGCCTCTATGGTCCAAGAGGTTGGTGGGTGCTTTTCATCCTGACCCTGTAAAGCCCTGGCTGGGCCAAGCTCTGTGTGCTGCCCTTCCCACGGCAATGAAAGTGCAGGAGTTGATCCCATCCCTTTTCTTGGATGGGTTTTGCAGCCATGGAGGTGGTTGGGGCTGGGAAATGGGATC
>NW_020934373.1:0-1444 GCF_003984885.1 Neopelma chrysocephalum
GTGGTGGTCTCAGTCTGGTTGAGGGTGGTGGTCTCAGTCTGGTTGAGAGTGGTGGTCACAGTCCTCCTCTGTTTCCCATGAGTGGTTAAAAAAAGTCCCAAGACTCCAAGATTATCTCTCCTCCAGTTCAGGCAGGAATGCCCAGTGACTCCCTCAGGGCGGGGAGTTCCACACTGGGTGTGAGGACAGGAGCATCCTCTTATCTGTGTCCAGTTCTGGGCCCCTCAGTTCAGGAAAGATATTGAGGTCCTGGAGCAGGTCCAGAGAGGAGCAACAAGGCTGGGGAAGGGATTTGAGCACAAGTGCTGTGAGGAGAGGCTGAGGGAGCTGGGGGGGCTCAGCCTGGAGAAGAGGAGGCTCAGGGGAGACCTCCTCACTCTCTGCAACTCCCTGACAGGAGGGGGGAGCCAGGTGGGGGTTGGTCTCTTTTCCCAGGCAACTCTCAACAAGACAAGAGGGCTCAGGGTCTGCAGCTGTGCCAGGGGAGGTTTAGGTTGGATATTAGAAAGAATTTCTTTACAGAGAGGGTGATCAGCCATTGGAATGGGCTGCCCAGGGAAGTGGTGGATTCTCCATCCCTGGAGGTGTTTAAGATGAGACTGGATGTGGCATCAGTGCCATGGGCTGGGAACCACGGCGGGGTTAGATCAAGGGTTGGACTTGATGATCTCGGAGGCCCCTTCCAACCCAGCTGATTCTAGGATTCTATGATTCTATGATTCTATGATTCTATGATCTCACAGGCCTCTGAACACCCAGTTTACAGCCTGAGGGGTCAGGCTGCTCTGGGCAGAGGGTGTAAATGGTCTGTTGATAACAGTTCCTGGGAAATGGCATGGAAGGCTCTAGATGGGTTACACCCATCCAGTGATGAACTGGTCCCAGCTGTTCTAACTGGGACAGTCATTCATGGTAATTCCTGCCCCGGCGTTCCATCCAGAGGCTCCGGGAGCTGCTTTCCACGTGCTCTGAGGAGGAGGAACTTTTCTCAGAGCAGGAACTTTTCGCCTTGTCCTTTAAGGAGAAGTTGAACTTCTGTGATGAGGAATTTAGATAAGGATTGACACCCCCGGGGGAGAAGGAGCAGAACTCTCCTGCTGCCTGCAGGCTGTCTCTGTGGCAGCAGAGGGCACGGGGAGGGCAGACCTGTGGGCAGTGCCCCTGGGTTGTGACCAGGAGGTGGATGCTCTTGGCACAGCCAGGAGGACGTGCCTGAGCTCTTCCCAGCTCTCTCTTCCAGCAGGAAAGACACGAGGCAGCTCCTCTGGCCTCTGTGGTCCAAGAGGTCGGTGGGTGCTTTTCATCCCGACCCTGTAAAGCCCTGGCTGGGCCAAGCTCTGTGTGCTGCCCTTCCCATGGCAATGAAAGTGCTGGAGTTGATCCCATCCCTTTTCTTTGATGGGTTTTGCAGCCATGGAGGTGGTTGGGGCTGGGAAATGGGATC
>NW_020934374.1:0-11888 GCF_003984885.1 Neopelma chrysocephalum
GGAGGAGAGGGAACGGCCTCCAGCTGTGCCAGGGGAGGCTCAGGTTGGCCAGGAGGAATTTGTTGCTGGAAAGGGTGGTGAGGCCTTGGCAGGGGCTGCCCAGGGAGGTTTGGAGTGCCCATCCCTGGAGGTGTCCCAGGAAGGCCTGGCCGTGGCACTCAGTGCTCTGGACTGGGGGACAAGGGGGGCATCAGGCACAGGGGGGACTCCATGGGCTGGGAGGGCTTTTCCAACCTCAGTGATCCTGGGATTCTCTGATTTGAGGGTAGGTGGTTCCTGGCATGCCAGGCCATGGAGCTGCAGTGATTGTAACTCCGTCAGGCAAAGAACCACTTGGAGCAAAACTTTATTTCCTTAGAAAGCCTCCTGGGCAAAGCCCCCCAGAAATGACCTCCCTGATGGGCAAACCTGAGCACGGTGCTTGTGAAACCAAGTGCTCTTACAGGAGTAATTTGAGCAGCACCAGAAAGGTCATGGAGAGTAAACATCGTTGTTTGGGAGAGGACCATGTTCCTAATGGCTTGTACCAGGAGAAAGGAAAATCCAGTGAGCAAATGGCAGGGAGTGCTCCAAGGACTCGTACTGGGAACTCAGGAGGATGCCCAGAGCTCCGTGGTTGGGCTCATCCCTAGAGGAGGTGGCAAGGAGGGGGAAGGAGGAGCACTTGTGGGCTGAGGGGTTGGCGTGGGGGACAGGAACTGCCTGGAAGTGGGATGAATTGGCTGAGCTTGGCATCTTGGGGGGTGAAAATGCCTCGTGGTGGGTGTGTGGATGTCACCAGCCCCATTCCAGAGGGGTGAGCCCTTGCCCAGACCCCTCTGAGTGCTGGCAGCACAGACAGAGCTGGGATATGGCTCTCCCACCTTCCTGGCCCACCCCTCCTTGGGAAGACACATTCTCCACTTCAGAGTCCCTTGGCATCTGATTAGACCCCGTGTCCTCTGCTTGAGGAGGCTCTTGAACCACTTCAGAGAGGGTTTTGTGCCTTGCATTTTTTTCCCTGTGCTTTTGTGCTCCTCCAGCACTTCCCAACACTTCTGTGATTCTTTCATTGCAAGACATCCCAGATACAGATTTATTGTTGTCAGATCCTCTGTGCAGAAGAGCAAAGTTGGCTTTGTTCTGTGCTGCTGTAACATCCCTGCTCGGGGATATCTGCCAGGAGTTGTTATCAAAGCCTGTCACGTCTCCTCAGGCCCTGGCACAAACACAAACAGTTCTGGAGGTGCTGAGCAGGAGCTGCAGCACATCAGTTTGGTGGGGCCTGGGGATGAGCAGAATATCCCACAGACCCCACACACCTTCCTTGACACAGTAATTGGAGTCTAATGGGAATTGCAGGAAAATGGATCTCTTCCTTCTGCAGTGGAGTCGGAATCATGGAATCCCAGAATGGTTTGAGTTGGATGAGAGATCATCTTAAGGTCATCTTAGTCACAGAATCATGACACAGTCTGGGTTGGAAGGGGCCTTCAGGCTCAGCTCATTCCAGCCCCCTGCCCTGGGCAGGGACACCTCCCACTATCCCAGGTTGGTCCAAGCCCCGTCCAAATAATGCAAAGGTGGAATTGGGGAAAAAGGAGGAAACAAGGGGAATTTAGGAAAATTTAGCTGATGTAGGGGAGCAGTTGAAGGCTGCTGTGCTTTGCATGGAGAGGAGACTGAAGTGGTGTATCCATGACGAGCAGACACCTCTGGATTGATCCTGGGCTCCTCTTGGTTGGAAAGGACCCCAGCAATCCTTGTCCAAGCTCCTCCTGAAGAGGCTCTACCAGGGCAGCTTCGTGCAGACAGGTCCTGAAACCCCAGGGGATGGAAATCCTGCACCTCTCTGGGCCCTGTCCCACAGGGACACCCCCTTGGGGTCCACGTTCTCCTTCCTGTCCAACCTGAACCTCTCAAACTGGGAGCATTGTTCCTGCTTAGGGCAGCTGGGCAATCCCGCTTCCCAGGAGGAGCTGGGGGCCAGGGATCCCAGGATTTGCAGGAGCAAACCTCAAGGAGATGCAGCAATGTCCACCTCCCGTTATTCCAGTGCACTCCTCTGTGTCCAGGGACACAGGAACTGCACTGGGAAGGATCTGGGTTAAATATTAACTCTCCCTGACATGCTAAACCCCCCCTTTTGGGTTATTTTTAACCTAAACGTGCAGCTGGATAAACACTTTTGCTGGCAGGAGGGAGGGGGAGCACATGGGAATGGGGAGTGTGGGAGAGGGGAGTGTGGGCTGGATCGCTCTGGGTAGCGGTGACAAACTGTGAAAGGTCCATAAATCATCTTTATTCTGCTTTATGACTTTTGGGTAAGATTTAACAGGTTTTAAAGTGCTCTTCTGCTTCGGGCTTGGAGCTGTTTGAAAGCTGGTCCAGTTTGTGTGGGGCCATCAGGGGATCTGCAGATCCCATTCCCAGTTTTCCCAGCTTTCAGAGAGGATGGCATTTTCTGTTATTGGAGGGGAAATAAATACACCTGGAGTGAAGCACATGGCTTAAGAATTGAGATTTCTGCTTTGTTCTGGGAACGTGGTTTTGGATAAGCCCTCCTGTCCTTTAGCACAGGTGTCCATAAAACTGGGATAACAGAACTTGCTACTTGAGATTGGAAACTTCCTGGGAGAGGGCTGGTGTATCCCAGCCAGTCAGCACTGATCCTGGGTGGGGTTTCTGAGCTGTGCTCTTGTGCTGGGTGTCATTATTTGTGTGCAGTTGCTGATGGCAGAATGTTATTGAACAAAAGCTGTGGCTGCCCCTGGATCCCTGGAAGTGTCCAAGGCCAGGTTGGACGGGGCTTGGAGCAACCTGGGCTGGTGGGAGGTGTCCCTGCCCATGGCAGGGGGTGGGACTAGGTGGGCTTTAAGGTCCCTTCCAACCCAAACCAGTCCATGATTCTGTGAAAAGTCTTGTGATGTGACACTGAATCTCATTAAAACGTTCTTTTTGGACACAGGACGATTGTAATTCCATCATTTAATTCAGCCACTGACAAATTAAGATCTTTCATTAGCTGTTGTCATCTTCATTTATTTCATTTGCAAGAGAAGTGTTTTTAACCTGCCTGGATTTCCCCTGGAAAGCGTGGACACTGAAGCATTACCAAATTTCACTGGCAATAGTAGATTATCCAATTAGATTGTAATTAGGAAGTTTTACCTGTCCCACAGCATTTGCACTTCCATGTCCTCTTTGTAATGAGCTCATTAAATGAAGTTTCTAAAGATACATTTTCAAAATGCAGGGTTTTAAATCTAGAGAGGACAAATTGCTTCGAGGTTGGTTTGGATTTTTTTTTTAAATTATTATTTTTGCGTGTGGTTTTTTTTTCTTTTTTTTTTTTTTGGCAGTTCAAATATTTGCAAAAGCTTTCTGGTATTTGCTTAATCACTGCTGGGTTTTTAATTGTTGCCTGACAAACATTGTAATATCTAAAAAGACTCACTAATTCCCAAGCTTTATGGAGCAGCAGGAAACGAGCTGATCTTGTTCTGGCTGCTGCTACCAGAGACTTTTTTTGTGGTTTAAGAGAAATCTTCCCTCCAAGTAGAGGAAGATGAGGAGGGTTGCATTCAACAGCCAGTATTCAACCCCTGCTTTATTAATAATCCCCTCAATTATGAGCAAATAAACTGCTGGATCTGGTTCAGCACTGACAAGAGCTTAGAACATAAATGGGTTAGAAGATTAAATAACTGCAAAGTTTCCTTTCACTTCACGGGACTTAGGATGATATCTTGAGTCATTTTTCAGCTACATTTGCTCATCTCTCCTAATACATTTATAGGGCTCTTATAATAAAAATCACCGTGCCAGGATTCACTTTGAATTCAGGGAGTCCCAGACTGGTTTGGGTTGGAAGGGACATGAAGGATCATCTCATTCCACCCCATTTCCACCAGCCCAGGCTGCTCCAAGCCCCGTCCAACCTGGCCTTGGACACTTCCAGGGATCCAGGGGCAGCCACAGCTTCTCTGGGCAACCTGTGCCAGGGCCTCCCCACCCTCCCAGGGAAGGATTTCCCCCCAATAACCAATCTAAATCTCACCTCTTGTGGTTTAAAACCCTTCCCCCTTGTCCTATCACTCTCTGACCATGTAAATAGTCACTCTCCCCCTTTTGGTACTGGAATTTAAGGTCTCCCTGGAGTCTTCCCTTCCCACTTGGAGACATGGTGGAGATGCAGGGAAAACGTGCATTTGAATTCCTGTAGAAAAGATTTTCACGTCTGAGAACAACTGTTCAGTCTCCCTGGTTGTTCCCAGACATAAAAATCAGAGAGACTGAACAGTTTCTCAGGCACTGAGCATTTGGAGGATGAGAAATTTGGAGGAAACAATCTTGATTTTCCACCTTAGTTGGCAAATTAACTCTTTGTGTTCTGAGAAGAAAAATAATGTTGTGAAAACGTGTAGAAATATCCATGTTTGCTTGTAGTCTGATAAAGGGGAAGTTTACCAGCTTTAGTCCTTTAATATCAATTTATCCCTGAACAGCATAAGAGTAGCAATGGGTAAGAAAATGATTCCTCATGGAGAGAAACACTCATTTCCATATTGCTTCTGTGTTCCAGTCTTAGTTAATGAGCTGTGATGGATTTGTATGGGATTCTGAATTCATTGTGTGTCTGGAATCAGCTGCCACAGGAATGCTGGAACAATGTTAATGTCCTTTAATCCCTGTTGTAATTCCCACTGCAATGGGGTGTTCCAGCTCTCTGGTGTGTTGGGAACCCAAATCTGATGCTGAGCGGTGTGAATTTTTCCAGACCCAAAATGTTGTGGGCTGTTTGCCATGTGCATAAATAATCCTCTGCTAAAGTCTCCTTGTTTCTCCAATTCTTGAGTCCCCAGAGCTTTGTTGCTGTGACAGGAACAGACATTAGTGGCTTAGGGAGCTTGTGTTTGTGTCCCAGCCTGGAAGCAGGGTGAGCTCCTCCTGTTGGAAGCACTTCTGAGCTGGATCTCAGAAGAGAGAGAGGGGGGAAAAGGCATCTCTCTGGGTCTGGAGATGAGGAGGACCCAAGGCTGATCTTTTGATCTTCTCTCTTGTGCCATCCTGAGTTTGCTCTCCCTGGTCCTGGCAGCTCCTTTGGTGCCAGGCAGGTCCTTTTTCTCTTCCAGGGAGTCAAGCTGAATAGGGAGTAGCAGCCCCTGGGCTGTTGGCAAAGTACAGTGGATGTGATCCCTCCTTCTCCTCCAAGGAGAAGGGGTGTGTTCCACCATGGAGTCCTGTAAAAGAGACTGTTGGTACATACAAGGAAATTCCAGTGCTGATTTAGTTGTTTATAAAACATTAATTATCCTCTGCAAGATGCTTGGGTTTGAGGCTGGCATTGTATCCACAAGAATATCAGAGAATCAGGGAATCCCAGAGGGCCCTGGGTTGGAAGGGACCTTAAAGCCCATCCAGTCCCACCCCTGCCATGGGCAGGGACACCTTCCACTAGTCCAGGTTGCTCCAAGCCCCGTCCAACCTGGCCTTGGACACTTCCAGGGATCCAGGGGCAGCCACAGCTTTGCTGGGTAACCTGTGCCAGGGCCTCCCCACCCTCCCAGGGAGGAGTTCCTTCCCCATATCCTATCTCTTCCTACCCTCTGGCAGTGGGAAGCCATCCCCCCTTGTCCTGTCACTCCAGGCCCTTGGAAATAGTCTCTCTCCATCTTTCCATGTTTCTTTTCGGCCCCTTCAGGCCCTGGAAGGCCACAATTGGGTCACCCCAAAGCTTCTCCTCTCCAGGCTGAACAATCCCAACTCTCCCAGCCTTTCCTCCCAGCAGAGCTGCTCCAGCCCTCTGATCATCTTGGTTCCTCCTCTGGACTGGCTCCAGCAGCTCCATGTCCTTGCTGGGCTGTTCCCCAGATCCCTGTGGCCAAGGGATGTTGGTGTGTGGTGGGAGCAGTGAGGGACCAGCATGGACACACATTCCCATCCCCAAGGCCAAAGTTGTCATTGGGAGCTCTGTGCTCACAAGATTTCCTTAATGAAAGAGAGGGAAACACTTGTAATGCCAAAGGTTCTCTGTGGTTGTAGGAGTTGAAGGATGTGCTGTCCCATCATACCCCAAACTCCCTTCAGCTGCCTGATGTCCTTCAGCAGTTCTGGCACCTCATCCATGATATATCCCACAATCTGTTGGACACACCACACAAATCCTGAAGGATTTGCCAGCTGGCACTCAAGTTCACATTTGCTCGACTCAACATTTTCTAAACTGTGGGATTTTAGGAGGTAAAGGTTAATGCCATGAAAAGTCAGGTCTGGGAGACCTTTGGCTCTGATTTGGTTGTGATGTTATTTCTCAGCTCCTCCAACTTATTTTCCACCAAATATTTGTCAAGTTGCATATCATATTCCTCCTAAAGGGGAGGCATTAACCTTTATTAACCACTGCAGAGCCTGGAACTGCTTGAAGACTGAGGGGATAATTAAAGGCACATCTCAGGGTAAGTTCACTGCTCCTCAAAGTCCATTAGTTTTTATGGCAGTGATGAATTTCACTGAAGTACTAATTAGTTTTTCTCACTGTATGGAAAACCATGATGTGAATCACTGCTGTAAATTCAATCTTTCCGAGTCCAAAGGCATCCACACTCATCAATAATCCTGGAGTTATTTTTGTGTGTTTGTTAGAAAAGGAAAGATGCCTCAAGCTGGGACAGAGAGTTGGATGTATGAGTGACACCACCGTGGGAATTCTGAGTGGCAGGGCTTGGGATGGATTAATCTTTCCCTGCTGAAGGCAATCCTGGCCACTTCTTAAATGTTGGTGCCTGGAGTAACAAGGGTGTGATTTCCAGGTGGAGCTGTAGGAGAAGATCCATCGGGAAAGGCTTGTGCAGGTTCTCTCTGCTCTCTTTGGGAAACCTATTCTGACCAACATTAAAGCTGCAATTAATCCTCTCAGAGCTGTGGATAATTCAATAGAATCATGGAATATCCTGAGTCTGTAGGGACCCACAAGGATCATCCAGCCCAACCCCTGGCCCTGCCCAGGACACCCCATCAATCCCACCCTGTCCCTGAGGGTGTTGTCCAAATGTTCCCTGACCTTCCTGAAAACCTCCTGGGTTTCCATCCCCTTTGAAGCAACAGCATTTCTTCTTCCCAGTACTTTTTACTGCACTTTCCAAGCCTGTGAAAAGTTTCTGTTGCAAACAAAAGTGATGGGTTTTGGGGAAAAAGGATTTTAAGATCCGTGGAGAGATTCCGTGTCTGGGTGGGCAGAGGAAGAGCCTCAGTGCCTGACAGGGGCTTTGGCTCACACCAAGCAGCATTTTTGGCTGCAACCCATAGAATTCAGCTGCTCACATCCTCCAGGAGTCATGCATCCACTGGCACAGGAGTATTCCCACTCCTCTGGAGCCCATCCTGGTGTGGGATGCTGGGGAAGGAAGGCAGCCACGGGAGCTGCTGACGCTCACCAGGATTAGCCAAAGGGGATTCTTTTCTCCCCCAAAATTGTGTTTTCTGTCACCTGCCCACAGCCTCCTCCTTGTGTGGTGGCTGGGATGTGCTCTGTGGGCTCTGGGCACTTTGGGAATCTCACTAGAGCACAGGGATGGGAGAGTTATCCCAGACTGTGGAGCAGTGGTTCCTGAGAGCCGAGGCACGGAGAGCCCTGAACGGGTCACGGGGACTGAGCTTTAGGGACAAGATTTCCATGCAAAGAACTTCTTTTCCTCAGGCAGAGGTTCAACCAGGTCCCTGAAGAATAATGAAATGAGACTGTAAAACTATAATGCAATTCCAGGATGTGTTTATCAGTGGAAATAATTCCTTGCTGATAAAATCCTCGAGATTGTGTCTTTTGGCAAACAGGGAACTGATGGTCCCGTTTTAAAACTTGTGCTGAGATTATTTTATCTTTTATGCTGAGAAATTTATCTTTGTGTTGAGAGAGTTGGGATTGTTCAGCCTGGAGAGGAGAAGCTTTGGGGTGACCTAAATGTGGCTTTTCAGGGCCTGAAGGGAGCCTGCAGGAAAGATGGAGAGAGACTATTTCCAAGGGCCTGGAAAGCCAGGACAAGGGGGAATGGCTTCCCCCCAGAGGGCAGGGTTAGATGGGATAGCGGGAGGAAATCCTTCCCTGTGAGGGTGGGGAGGCCCTGGAATAGAATTCCCAGAGAAGCTGTGGCTGCCCCTGGATCCCTGGAAGTGTCCAAGGCCAGGTTGGAGCAACCTGGGCTAGTGGGAGGTGTTCCTGCCCATGGCAGGGAGTGGAATGAGATGATCTTTAATGTCCTTTCCAACCCAAACCATTCTGTGGATTCCATGATTTATACAGGTTATAAATAATGCAAGGCCATACCTTTTTGCCTGTGCGGTCCTTTATTTTTTTAAACATTTTTCTTTTCCAATCTCAATTGCTTTCCTTAACTCTCTGAAAATCCTCTGTTTATAAAATGGACGTTTCAATGGGCTGAAAATTGTCTGGTCACAAAGTCAAGGCTCCCAATTCTCATGCAAATGGTTCATTTTGTTCTTTAAACTGCTATTTACATACAGTGGTCTGTGAATGTTTATTTGTGATAGAAAAGCAACAAGTACCGAGGAAGGAGTTGGAGTCTAAGAGGCCTCACTAAAACGTTGTGGTGGAGATTTCACAGTAGATTTGGTTAAACCCATTTTTCCCCATTCAGTTTGTCACTAATCACTGCTTTCACTAATTACCTTTTTTGTCTCCAATCGCTGCTCGATGCTCGAAACGGCTCCACAAAAGCCAATTTGTTGTGTTCATAATGCGAAATATGCCACGACCAATTACACTGCACGAACACCATATATTTAAAATGTAATCAATCACGGGAATACAGACCACAATTTATCTCCCTGACTGCTCGTGGAGATTAATCCACAGCTTTCCTGAGACTGTTTTATGGCTGTGCTGTGGCACCATTTACTGGTACACAAATTTCATTCCCGTTTCCAGAGGGCAGGGTGAGATGGGATATTGGGAAGAGATTCTTCCCTGGGAGGGTGGGGAGGCCCTGGCACAGGTTTTCCAGGGAAGCTGTGGCTGCCCCATCCCTGGAAGTGTCCAAGGCCAGGCAGGGGATGCACTGGATGGTCTTTAAGGTCCCTTCCAACCCAAACCATTCTGTGATTCCTAATCTGCTCGTGCCTCATGTTTGGAGCAATGGGAATGGTATCCAGGGAGAAAACAGGCGGATGAAGATGTGAGAACAAAGAAAGAACAGGGGTGACCGTGTGAATTATTCTCTTAATGAGAGAATTAATTTTCTCCCTGCTTTCTATCCAGGCTGAAAACCTTCCCCTGTAAGAACCCAGCTCCCTGCACACACAAAACCCTCGATGGCTCGCTTCGATTTCCAGCTTTTTGTTTAGTACCTTTTCCTATGATTCCGGTGATTCATTTTGGGATGACAAATGGAATATTTTTAGTGGCTGCTGGAACGCTGCTGTGAGCAGAGGGGGCTGCAGGCAGTGGTGCAGGAGGGAGGAGGGCCCAGCCTGCCTGGCAGAGCCCAGACTGACGGGGGTATTTTTGTGGGACTCATACTTAAATTTCAAATTTTAAGTTTCCAAATGAGCCCAGTGAGACAGGAGCGACTGGGGAGCTCATGGTACCCGTCCAGGAGAGATTCCAGAGCTGCACAACTTCCCTGCCTTTATTTACTTCACTCTCTCACAGTTCCTGTCAGCACATTCTTGCTTTGGCAGAGCATCTGGAGGCCTGATTCTTTCCATCTTTTCTGATGGAAAGTCCATTTTTGGGTTATTTTCTTGACTTGTACTATTAGTTTTATCAGCTAGAGGTGTGTGGAAGCAGAGGGAACTGGGCCACCTGGAGTCACCCAAGCAGTGTCCTTCCCAAGAGCCCAAGGGGCTTGGGAGAAAGCAGGGCAAGAGGAAGTTATTTTGGAAGGGGACCTAAATATGTGCCTTTTTAATACATTGAAGATGAGAAAGTGGAATCCTGAATAGGAGTGTGGCTTGGAAACCACACTTGTGTTGAAGATTTTCAGAATTGCATCCTGATAATAATCATCAGTGTGGATTTTCTCACTTTTAAAAAACTCTTTTAAACTTAAAAAACTCTTTTAAAAAAGAGTCTTACTGACTCTTTTTGAGAGGTAGAAAGAAAATAAAATCCAGGCAGGTTCTTACAACCACTGGAACTTTTTGCAGTGTAGAATCTACATCCATGGCATTTTATATCTATATAATTATATAGATATATGTGTGTGTGTGTGTGTGTGTGTAAAATATATCTTTGCAGTTAAAGAAGAATCTTCATAACAAGAAGAGAATTCCCCTAAAAAAATTGTTTCCAGGCTCTGGGAGTGCAGCAACCTTTGGTCAGGGGACTTTATATTGCTCAAATTTCCATTGCAGGCAGATAATGGGGGCGTGGGGGTCTCTGATGAGTTACTGTGATGGTGACAAAGAGTGGATGGACTATTAATTAATTTTTGTCCTTAATTGGGCCCAGCTTATTTGGGGGAGAAGGCAGGAAAGGAGCAGAGCTTCCTGCCCTGACATGCTTTGGTTTTTTAGGGATTTGGTTGTGTTGTGTGGAGTTGTTTCACTAAGAAAACTATTAAAGTCCCTCACAAGCTGAATATTTGCAAATAATTCCAGCTTCACTGGCAGCTGACTCTCCAAATCCCTTATGAAGCTCCGGGAATCTCATTTAGGATATTTAGCATGTTATCATGTAAAATCAGAGTGGAGTTGCACATAATAGAAAATGAAATGTGTAATCCCTTCTGCTGTGATGAGAACAAACCCCAGAGCAGGCAAAGCACAGAGCTGGGCTCCATTGGCTGGGCTTCATCCCAAAAAACAAGTGGAATTCGTGTTCTAGCACAGAATCATGGAATGGCCTGGGCTGGGAGAGATCCTGGAGCTCCTCTGCTTCCATGGGCAGGGACACCTTCCCCTAAACCAGGTTACTCCAACCTGGCCTTGAGTTTCTTCTGTTGGAAAGGAGATGCAGGAGAGGCTGGAAAGCCTCAAAAAGCTTTTGGTCCTTAATCCAACTTCCAGCCCCCACTCCCAACATGCTTTGCCTTCCCACACTCCTCATATTCCAGGGGCATCCTCCTGGGATGGGCTTCCATTGTGTGCAGGACTCCAGGGAATGGGAGCCATCTATCACCCTAAATGGGATGGGTTTTCTCCATCCACATATAGTGGTTTTCACTGAAACACTGCAGTGTGGGGATTTCCCAGCTTTTCCCAATTAAACTTTCCGAGTTCACTGCTCTGAAAGAAAAATTCTCAGGAAAGATTTCTACAGTATTTTTTAGGAAAAAGAGCCTTGTGCCCTCTTGGAAGGCAGTGGTGAGGATGGGTCTTGGATTTCTTATTTCCCATGAAAGTAAAAGATTTCCTACACAGGAAAGATGAGCTGTTTCTAAAGGAAAGGGCAGTGCAGTAGGAAAAGTGATACCTATATTTCTGGGCAAATATCTCCCGGGTGCCATCCATCCCAATGCCATGGCCAGGCCTGGATGAGTCAATCCCTTACGTCACAGATGGGCTTGAAAATGGAAAGGCAGCTTTGCCACAGAAAATCACCCTCAAAGGGAACGTCACATTTTTCCTGGGAGGAAATAAATCCGAAAGAAAAAACGCGGGATGCACGGAGCAGAGTAAATGCACCACTGGTTTAGTACCTCTGGGCTGGCCTGGCAGTCGTTTGGAAGAGCAATATTAATAAATCAAGATTTGCAGCAGGAAATAACAGGCTTGGATTAGGTTTTTATTTGCAGTCATGCCTTTGTTCAAGGAGCATTTGCAAAGAAATTGAATTTTATCATCGGGCTTGCACATCACATTTCATTTGTGGTGCTGGGGACGCAACAAGTGCCACCTCTTCTCCTCCTTCTCCTTCTCCTTCTCCTTCTCCTTCTCCTTCTCCTTCTCCT
>NW_020934375.1:0-1171 GCF_003984885.1 Neopelma chrysocephalum
AAAGGCTTCCCACTGCCAGAAGATGGGATATTGGGAAGAAATTCTTCACTGTGAGGGGAGCCAAGGCCAGGCTGGAGCAACCTGGGCTAGTGGGAGGTGTCCCTGCCCTTGGCAGGGGGTGGAACTGGACGATCTTTGAGGTCCCTTCCAACCCAACCCATTCTGTGAGCCTCTATAACAATATAACTGGAATATAACTATTTATTTTTTACCTGCTTATTCTTACAACCATGACATTAAATCAAAAAAGTACCGATGGAAGTTGTGGGATGGAAGAATTAGAGTGGGAAAAGGCCATTCCTCTCCTCTCTTTGCTGGAAAGGCTTTTTTGGAGGTGCCTGTGCAGAGGCAGCTTCTCTCTTGTCACTCTGTCTCAGTCACTGCTGACAATAAATGTAATATCTGTGCTCTTCCCAGTGAAAATGGGATCATTCACAGGGAGATCTGGAGACTGTTTTATTAGAAAGCCTATCCATGGAGGAATGGGGAATGGGAGGACATGTCTATTTATATTATTCACTATTTTCTTTGATCATTAAATGCTTTGTAACTCCATCTCCAGCCTCCTCGAGCGGCGTCATCAAATTAATTGGTTACCTCTGGAAAAAGCTGGCTTTGACAGCGTGGAGCACAAATGCAGTGGGAATGCAAAAGGAATTTTGCTTCCATCACTGAGCAGGCCCTGGAAGTGTGAGCTGTGCTGGGTGACAGACACCCCAGCAGCACCTGAGGGCTGGCAGGTGCTAAATATGGGTGTCAGCATCTCCCATGGGGACACTCCTGGGTCTCCACCTCAGCCTTTCCCATTCCCAGCTGATTTGGAGGAAAACCCCAGTCCAGCTGAGTGTGGTTTCCCTCTAGGGGCATGTTTGGACATCCTTGACTTGGCTCAGCAAGGAGGGCAAGTCCTGGTTGTGCTGATGAGCCTGATGAGCATCCAGGAGCTGTGTGGAGAGGGGTGTTGGGGGAAAAACACAGGGAGAGGTCTGTGCCCTGGGAAGCAGCTGCTGGTTTTCCCTTGTGGTGTGGAATTGTGTATGGAAAACCCCCAGAGGGGAAGGCTTGGGTTGGGCATCACTTCTTGGGGGGCAGGGAAGTGTCTGCTGTGAACATGGAGCTCAGGGCAGGAGAGACCCGGAGGGGCTGGAGCGTGTGCAGGGAAGGGAACGGA
>NW_020934376.1:0-1187 GCF_003984885.1 Neopelma chrysocephalum
AAAGGCTTCCCACTGCCAGAAGATGGGATATTGGGAAGAAATTCTTCCCTGTGAGGGGAGCCAAGGCCAGGCTGGAGCAACCTGGGCTAGTGGGAGGTGTCCCTGCCCTTGGCAGGGGGTGGAACTGGATGATCTTTGAGGTCCCTTCCAACCCAACCCATTCTGTGAGCCTCTATAACAATATAACTGGAATATAACTATTTATTTTTTACCTGCTTATTCTTACAACCATGACATTAAATCAAAAAAGTACCGATGGAAGTTGTGGGATGGAAGAATTAGAGTGGGAAAAGGCCATTCCTCTCCTCTCTTTGCTGGAAAGGCTTTTTTGGAGGTGCCTGTGCAGAGGCAGCTTCTCTCTTGTCACTCTGTCTCAGTCACTGCTGACAATAAATGTAATATCTGTGCTCTTCCCAGTGAAAATGGGATCATTCACAGGGAGATCTGGAGACTCTTTTATTAGAAAGCCTATCCATGGGGGAATGGGGAATGGGAGGACATGTCTATTTATATTATTCACTATTTCCTTCGATCATTAAATGCTTTGTAACTCCATCTCCAGCCTCCTCGAGCGGCGTCATCAAATTAATTGGTTACCTCTGGAAAAAGCTGGCTTTGACAGCTGGGAGCACAAATGCAGTGGGAATGCAAAAGGAATTTTGCTTCCATCACCAAGCAGGCCCTGGAAGTGTGAGCTGTGCTGGGTGACAGACACCCCAGCAGCACCTGAGGGCTGGCAGGTGCTAAATATGGGTGTCAGCAGCTCCCACGGGGACACTCCTGGGTCTCCACCTCAGCCTTTCCCATTCCCAGCTGATTTGGAGGAAAACCCCAGTCCAGCTGAGTGTGGTTTCCCTCTAGGGGCACGTTTGGACATCCTTGACTTGGCTCAGCAAGGAGGGCAAGTCCTGGTTGTGCCGATGAGCCTGATGAGCATCCAGGAGCTGTGTAGAGAGGGGGAAAAACACAGGGAAGGGGCTGTGCCCTGGGAAGCAGCTGCTGGTTTTCCCTTGTGGTGTGGAATTGTGTATGGAAAACCCCCAGAGGGGAAGGCTTGGATTGGGAATCACTTCTTGGGGGGCAAGTCTTTGTGCTGCAGGGAAGTGTCTGCTGTGAACATGGAGCTCAGGGCAGGAGAGCCCCGGAGGGGCTGGAGCGTGTGCAGGGAAGGGAACGGAGCTGGGAAG
>NW_020934377.1:0-342 GCF_003984885.1 Neopelma chrysocephalum
CTTTTCTCTGTTCCCTCTCATTGGGGTGTAAAGCAGCACATCACTTTACAGCCTCACCCAAAAGAGGAGGCAACAAACATCCTCTTTTCCTACTTTTTTGGATGGTGATGCACTGAATCACCTAAGTCACCCATCTCCTGGTTAGCAGTGAGGGCTGATGACAAACCTTTCCCTCCTCAGCTATGTTGAAAACTGTTCAGTCACCACAGAAGCTCTGGCATATCAGCCCTGGAGTGTCACAGGGAAGGTGAACAATTATCCTGCACATTTCACCTCTCTAACAGATCACAAATCTCTTTTCTCTGTTCCCTCTCATTGGGGTGTAAAGCAGCACATCACTTT
>NW_020934378.1:0-496 GCF_003984885.1 Neopelma chrysocephalum
CTATATCTATATCTATATCTATATCTAATCTATATCTATATCTATATGTATATCTATATCTCTATCTATATCTCTATCTATATCTAATCTATATCTATATCTATATCTAATCTATATCTATATCAAAGAACCTGTTCTTTTAAAAACATTGCACTCATAGGATAAAATGTTGATGCCCAGTTTACTTCTTGTTGCACAGCCACTGGAAAATATGCATGTGAATAAAGAGGAACAGGATCAGCCCCCAGTGTGCAACACTAATGTTGGTGTAAGAGTAGATGGGGCAGGGCTGCATCCCTGTTAGATCTGAGAAATTTGATAACACCATTAAAAACAGGCTCCCACTGTGCTTTCACCCTTTAATTTCTATAGCACAGCGATGCCAGGTAGTCAAGAATAGAAATGTGGTGTAGAAGTAAAAATGTATATACAGCTGGAATGTGGGTTTGTGAAAAAAAGAGGTGTGTTTCAGGAGTAAGTTTGGTTTGGTGTATAT
>NW_020934379.1:0-539 GCF_003984885.1 Neopelma chrysocephalum
ATATCTATATCTATATCTATATCTATATCTATATCTATATCTATATCATCTATATCTATATCTACATCTATATCTATATCATCTATATCTATATCTATATCTACATCTACATCTATATCTATATCTATCTATATCTATATCTATGTCTAATCTATATCTATATCAAAGAACCTATTCTTTTAAAAACATTGCACTCATAGGATAAAATGTTGATGCCCAGTTTACTTCTTGTTGCACAGCCACTGGAAAATATGCATGTGAATAAAGAGGAACAGGATCAGCCCCTTGGTGTGTGCAGCACTAGTGTTGGTGTAAGAGTAGATGGGGCAGGGCTGCATCCCTGTTAGATCTGAGAAATTTGATAACACCATTAAAAACAGGCTCCCACTGTGCTTTCACCCTTTAATTTCTATAGCACGGCGATGCCAGGTAGTCAAGAATAGAAATGTGGTGTAGAAGTAAAAATGTATATACAGCTGGAATGTGGGTTTATGAAAAAAAGAGGTGTGTTTCAGGAGTAAGTTTGGTTTGGTGTATAT
>NW_020934380.1:0-665 GCF_003984885.1 Neopelma chrysocephalum
TGTGCTGGTTTAAAAGTTAACCAGCAAGGCAAAATGAACTCAATTCAAAAGAGAGATTTATAAGTCAGAATAACAATTTATTAAAATAATGCAATAAGTACAAGTATACAGACAGACAATTGGTTTTAATCCACAAAACCCAAATGTACAAACCCAGCACCCTGGGGTATGAACAAAAGTGGTGTACCTTGGCCCACCCCCCGAGTCCAAAGCAAAGGGAGAGGGAATAAACCTGCTGGTGAGAGAGCTGCTGCAGTCTGGTCAGAAGTGGTGATTGCAGTCCAGTCGAGGGTGGTGGTCTCAGCCTGGTTGGGAGCAGCGGTGGTCTGCTGTCTTCCTCTGGGTCCCACGAGAGAGAGAGAGCCAAGGCTCTGAAACTCCCAGTTATATACTCTCCAGTTCAGGCGGGAGTGCTCAGTCCCTCCCTCAGAGTAGGGAATTCCATAAAAGGGCATGTGGATGCTCAGTCCCTCTTATCAGAGCGGGGAATTCCATATAAGGATATCAGAGCGGGGAATTCCATAAAAGGGTACAGGAACATCTTCCCACCTTGCAGGCCTCTACTGACAGCAGTTTTTGGGAAATGGCATGGAGGCTATAGAATACACAGTTTTGGGTTACACCCATCCAGGGATGAATTGGTCCCAGCCGTTCTAACCAGGACA
>NW_020934381.1:0-5461 GCF_003984885.1 Neopelma chrysocephalum
TACACCCATCCAGGGATGAATTGGTCCCAGCCGTTCTAACCAGGACATTATCCACCCCTTATTCTATGCCATCCATGTCATGCCCAAATTAACCCCCTTAAAAACTATGTCTCTTTAAAACTATATACACATATGTACAATGAAACATTACGGACCATTCTCACTCAAAATTAGGTCCCCTTGTGGTACACAACGTGTCTCCCCATCTTTTTGCATTACCCACCAGGTGAAACCAGGTCCTTGAGCAAAAACAATCCCTCGGATGGGTTTGCCTTTGCTTGAGGTGGGACTAATCCAAACAGTCTTCCCTAACATACCTCTCATATGCACCACGGGGACTTTATCTCCATCTACAGTATGCAAAGGTTCTGATTGGGCAGGGCCAGCTCGATTAATGGAGCCTCGCGTGTTGACCAACCAGGTGGCCTTTGCTAAATGCAGCTCCCAGTGTTTGAGAGTCTCCCCACACAGTGCCTTCAGGGTGGTTTTCAGCAGTCCGTTGCACCGTTCAACTTTTCCAGCAGCTGGTGCATGGTAGGGGATATGATACACCCACTCAATGCCGTGCTCTCTGGCCCAGGTGTCTACGAGGCCATTCTTGAAATGGGTCCCATTATCAGACTCAATTCTCTCCGGGGTGCCGTGTCGCCACAGGACTTGTTTTTCAAGGCCCAGGATGGTATTCCGGGCAGTGGCATGAGGTACGGGGTATGTTTCCAGCCATCCAGTACTTCCTTCTACCATGGTAAGTACGTAGCGCTTGCCCTGGCGGGTTTTGGGGAGCGTGATGTAGTCAACTTGCCAGGCTTCCCCATACCTGTACTTTGACCACCGTCCACCATACCATAGAGGCTTCACCCGCTTGGCCTGCTTGATGGCAGCACATGTCTCACAGTCATGGATGACCTGTGAGACAATGTCTTTGGTTAAGTCCACCCCTCGGTCTTGAGCCCATCTGTATGTTGCATCTCTCCCCTGGTGACCGGAGGCGTCATGGGCCCATCGAGCCAGAAATAATTCTCCTTTGTGTTGCCAATCCAGATCCACCTGAGAGACTTTAATCCTGGCA
Organism: Neopelma chrysocephalum; assembly: GCF_003984885.1. NCBI lineage: Eukaryota > Metazoa > Chordata > Aves > Passeriformes > Pipridae > Neopelma > Neopelma chrysocephalum. The sequence goes on from NW_020934381.1 coordinate 1,070, forward strand.
GCTCGGTCCGCCTGCTCGTTGTTGCGATGCTCCTCATTAGCCCGTTTCTTGCGTACGTGAGCGTCTACGTGACCGACCTTCACGCTCAGCTTCTCTACCCGGCCAGCGATGTCCTGCCACATCTCCGCCGCCCAGATGGGTTTCCCTTGGCGCTGCCAGTTGGCCTTTCTCCATCGCTCTAGCCATCCCCACAGAGCATTGGCCACCATCCATGAGTCAGTGTAGATATAGAGTCTTGGCCACTTCTCTCGTTCAGCTATATCCAAAGCCAACTGAACGGCTTTAAGCTCTGCGAACTGACTTGACCCACCTTGTCCTTCGGTTGCTTCTGCAACTCGCCGTGTGGGACTCCACACGGCTGCCTTCCATTTTCGGTTTGTCCCTACAATGCGGCAGGAGCCATCCGTGAAGAGCGCATATCGTCTTTCATCTGCTGGTAGCTTGTCATATGGTGGGGCCTCCTCAGCCCGTGTCACCTGCTCCTCTTCTTCTTCAGAGGATAGTCCGAAACTCTCACCTTCGGGCCAATTGGTGATAATTTCCAGAATCCCAGGGCGATTAGGATTCCCTATCCGGGTTCGTTGTGTGATCAGAGCGATCCACTTACTCCATGTGGCATCGGTGGCGTGATGTGTAGCAGGAACTCTCCCCTTGAACATCCAGCCCAGCACTGGTAGTCGGGGTGCCAGGAGGAGCTGCGCTTCGGTGCCGATCACTTCTGAGGCAGCTCGAAGTCCTTCATAAGCAGCCAGGATCTCCTTCTCAGTTGGTGTATAGCTGGCTTCAGATCCTTTGTATCCCCGACTCCAGAATCCCAGCGGTCGTCCTCGGGTCTCCCCAGGCACTTTCTGCCAGAGGCTCCAAGAAGGGCCATTCTTCCCGGCTGCAGTGTAGAGCACGTTCTTCACGTCCTGTCCTGTCCTTACTGGCCCAAGGGCTACCGCATGGGCAATCTCCTGTTTGATTTGTTCAAAGGCCTGTTGTTGTTCAGGGCCCCACTGGAAATCATTTTTCTTCCGTGTCACAAGGTAGAGAGGGCTTACAATTTGACTGTACTCGGGGATATGCATCCTCCAAAAGCCCACAGCGCCTAGGAAAGCCTGTGTTTCCTTCTTGCTGGTTGGTGGGGACATGGCTGCTATTTTGTTAATTACCTCCGTTGGAATTAGGCGACGTCCATCTTGCCACTTCACTCCTAAGAACTGAATTTCCTGAGCAGGTCCCTTGACCTTACTTCGTTTAATGGCAAAACCAGCTCTTAGGAGGATCTGGATTATCTTCTCTCCTTTCTCGAAGACTTCCCCCGCTGTGTTCCCCCATACAATGATGTCATCAATGTACTGTAGATGTTCTGGAGCCTCGCCCTTTTCCAGTGCAGTCTGGATCAGTCCATGGCAAATGCTGGGGCTGTGTTTCCACCCCTGAGGCAGTCGATTCCAGGTGTACTGCACACCTCTCCAAGTGAAAGCAAATTGTGGCCTGCACTCCGCTGCCAAAGGAATGGAGAAGAAGGCGTTGGCAATGTCAATGGTGGCATACCACTTGGCTGCCTTGGACTCCAGCTCGTACTGGAGCTCCAGCATGTCCGGCACAGCAGCACTCAGGGGTGGTGTGACTTCATTGAGTCCACGGTAATCCACCGTCAGCCTCCACTCTCCGCTGGACTTACGCACTGGCCATATAGGGCTATTAAAGGGTGAGCGAGTCTTGCTGACCACCCCCTGGGTCTCCAGTTCACGGATCATCTTATGTATGGGAGTCACAGAGTCTCGGTCGGTGCGGTATTGCCGACGGTGCACGGTTGCTGTGGCTATCGGTACCAACTGTTCTTCAACCTTCAGCAGTCCCACAGCAGAGGGGTCCTCTGAGAGGCCAGGCAAGGTGTTCAACTGTCTAATTTCCTCTGCCTCCACAGTAGCTATGCCAAACGCCCAACGAAGTCCTTTTGGGTCTTTGAAATACCCACTCCTCAGGTAATCTATGCCAAGGATACACGGGGCCTCTGGGCCAGTCACGATGGGGTGTCTGTGCCATTCCTTCCCAGTCAGGCTCACTTCAGCTTCCAGTACAGTCAGCTGTTGGGATCCCCCTGTCACCCCAGAAATAGAGATGGATTCTGCCCCTATGTATCTTGATGGCATCAAAGTACATTGTGCGCCGGTGTCAACTAAAGCCTTATATCTTTGTGGCTCTGATGTGCCAGGCCACCGAATCCACACTGTCCAATAGACTCGATTGTCCCTCTCCTCTACCTGGCTAGAGGCAGGGCACCCCTAGTCCTGGTCATGGTACTCGTTGCGCTCTTCTTGTAAGTATGACCTGGAAGTCCCTTCAAGAGGATCAGACATATCATCATTCCTGGGCCGTCTGGAGTCTTGCCTACGAGAGACTGGAGCAGCATTCATCCTCAAAGAGTTCCTTGTGGTACTTGTCCCTCTTTTCAATTCACGTACCCGGGCTGCTAAGGAAGAGGTGGGTTTCCCATCCCACTTCCTCATATCTTCTCCGTGCTCTTGGAGGTAAAACCATAGATTGCCACGTGGAGTGTACCCTCTCTCCTTAGCTGGGGGACGCTGGTTCCTGATAGCAGAGACCCTTGTTTGTCCTGGCGAGGTATGGAAGATCCCTTCCTTAATTTCTTCTCTTAGCCTCTGGTGTCCTTCTTCAATCTTCTCTTCCAGGCTTCGAACATGTTCAGCCAGTTTGGTTTCCACCGATGAGACGTGGGCTCGTAATGGGGCGGTGACAGTGTCTTCATAAATCCTGAGTTTGCTGACCAATGCACCAACCTTGTCCTCTCCCTCCCTCCATTGCAGCGTTGCTAGGTAGCGGGAATACATTTCTGGCCCGAGTCGTGCAAACTTCAACCACATCTGGGATGTGCACTGTACACCATCTGGACTTTTAGGAAATCTTTCGTCCTCTGAAAAGATTATCTCCAGTACAGCCAATTCTCTCAAGCACCGGATACCTTGTTCCATCGTGTTCCACTGTCCTTGCTGTACGTGGAGGTCCTCCTTGCAAAGGTATCTCTCCCTTACACTGGACAACAGTCGCCGCCACAGGCTGAGAGTTTCCTGCCTCCTTCCAATCCCCTGATCAATGATGACATCTCGAGACAGGGATCCCAGTTGCCTTGCTTCACTTCCATCTAGAATTGTGTCGTTAGCGGCGGCATCCCAGATTCGGAGCAGCCAGGTCAGGATGGACTCGTTCGCCTGTCGTGTGAACTCTCTCCGGAGCTCACGTAGCTCACCCAGGGATAGGGACCGAGTGATTATTTCTGGTTCTGTCTCCTCCGGTGGATGTGAAGGTCCTGCCTCTTCGTCATCATTTGCTATGCGAACTGATTTGGTCTTCGATTTCCTTTTCTGGACAGGGGCGACTGCTATTGGTTTCTGTTGTCCTTCTGGCTCCTCGATGGTTTGTGTGGGCATGGTGCCAGTTGATTTATTTCTTACTCCCTCCGACTCAGCTGTAGTTTGTGTGGACGTGGTGCCAGTTGATTTGCTCCTTCTCTCCTCCCCCTGGCAGTGCTGTACCATGTCAAGCAGTGCCCGGTAAGCAGTGGCCAGGGCCCAGCAGGTTGCTGTGAGCTGACCATCTCTGGAGCTGCCAGAGCATTTTTCCTTTACCAGTTTTATCATGCTGACAGGATCCTGCAGTTGTTCAGGGGTGAATTTCCAGATCATGGGAGGAGAAAACTTCTCCAAATACTGGCCGATGTCCTCCCACTTCCCGTGCCACTCAGCGTTATCCATTCCCAGGACAGGCGTCCAAACAGCCTCCCTAGAAGGCCCTGTTCTGACCCTAAGCATGGTGTAAACAGTACAGAGCAGACAGAGCAGCAGACAGAGCAACACTAACAATAACATTATGCCATCCTTAGCATCAAAAGGAAAATCAATATTTTCAAAAACTGTTGTACCAGGTCTGAAGGGAAAGAAGGAGGTGAGAGGCTGGAAACCACCATTCCCCACTGTTCCCCCAAAGGGCTGGGTGCGATTTTTAATGAGGCCCCAGAGGTAGCAACCCAGACCAGGACAGGTAAACAGGACTGAATACACATTTACAATGAAACTCATTGCTTCTGAGGTTATGATGACATAAACGTAGTATACTAGTAAAGCAATTTGGATCCCTCTCCCTGGTCTTAAAGAGAGCATTAAAAACGGCAAATAGTACCCCATTTGTGGAAATATGAACATGCTCAGATAAAACACCCACGTGAATGCACCAAACAACATGTTGATCGGGGAGTTTCTGTATCCAAATACACAGATGCTTAAAATGAAATTGTGATTCTGACTTCTCTCTCTCTGCCCCAACGTTTGGGCGCCAAAAATGTGCTGGTTTAAAAGTTAACCAGCAAGGCAAAATGAACTCAATTCA
>NW_020934382.1:0-1854 GCF_003984885.1 Neopelma chrysocephalum
AAATGAGCAGTCCCAGCACAGCATTCAGAAATGTCAGGAAAACATTTCTTTAGAGATACTACAAGTTGTAAATTACATTTTATGCGAGCTTTAAGCTTTTACCTGCCTTGCTACTGGGCAATACCTAAAGGGTACCTCAACTGCTTAACTTTAAAGAAGTGATATTCACAAAATCTTTTCCAAAAAGTTAAACTTTCTCCTTCAGGCATTCTCAGAAAAGTCCCCCAACTGCTTTGAATTAATATTTATTAATCACAGACTCAAAAAATTAAAAATCACCACTGAGCAAAAATTTTGCCTTCTAATGTATCAATCCTTTCCAGAATATCACATGACCCAAGAAAAACGCTGAAAAGTCAAAAACAGTCTACCATTTGCACAGTCACGCACCTCAATTCTGACCATCTGTACCTGGCAACAGTAATTATAAAATTACTGAACCTGTTCCAGCTCTGTTGGATGGTGAATGTAAAGTCCATTGACTCAAGGTCTCAGCTCAAGCCAAATGTACACAGCAAACCACAGAGACCATTTAGAAACCCAGGACTCTTTCAACATTTAGGTGTGGTGCTCCCTAAATTTAGATGCTCATTTCAACTCAATTAAAGAGGCCAAAAGGAATCTGCCTCCCAAGACTGACACTTTCATGAAGCAGTCTAGTTCATGATTCAAACACCTGCCCCACTAATTTTCAAGCTGCAATTTCCACAGGAAATTAACTTTAATAGCAGGAGAACAATGCTTTCTGAATTTAAGTAACAAAGGACAGGCCTGTGCCAGTAAAATAGATTTTGCCAGTCTGTCTCTCCATCTTGCTGTGCTATCAGGGGAATGCTTTATTGATCTGATATTCTGCTTTTACTCCTTGTCACCTTGAACAACCTGTGTATTTTCTTCCACTTCAACAGTCAGTTTATGAGAGTAAAATGTCCACCCCAGAAATAGCTGAGAAGAAACGTGTATTAAGGGAATTGTAACCAAATGGGTGAAATATTGACCACCACTACAACTAACAATAAACCAAGTGGCACCCAGCAAGAGACTGCACCAAGGACACCAATTAGCCGCTGGTGTTCCTTTTCATCCAGAGCACAGGTTTGGAAAGCAGTCATGGACAGTGGATTAAATTCAGAGAGCAGCAAGTCAGATATTAAGGAGTGAGCTGTTCATGGCTCTGAGTTTTCCAGCATCACAAAACCTCAGCAATTATAACTTTCCCCTTCCATCGACCTAATCACTGTTTCATTCAGGCATCTCTTTAAATAGTAAGCAGACACAAGATGTGCCAAAAATTTTGATCCCATTGTTTCAGATTTTCACACTTCTTTTATCCAGAACTTATAAAAGCACAGGAAAACACATTAACAAACACACACCTTAATTTCTCTCTCACATTTGAATTCTAGCTGTTACCCTCTTTGCAAGATAACTTGCAGAAATGCCCCAAAACCGAAGTCATTCACCCACCTGAGCATCCTGCTCAACAAGGCTCTCATCAACTCCAACATCAGGATCTCTGTTCGCCTGAAGGGAATTTTTAAAAGGTGTTAAACTGAGGAATTGAAAGTTAAGTCAGAAGCACACTTATCTGTTATATTCAGACCGTAAGAGTTACTGTGAGAAGTCAACCCCTAATCCAAAAATCACCTTATTTCTCCCTTCTGCTTGCACGGGTCTGTATGAAATAAATGTTCTCTTCCCATTTTGCCTTCAAAACCCCACGTGGCAGCGTCTGCTACACCCGTGGGCATCAGTTCAATTCTGTGGTATGGAAATGACTCATAACAGAGCTCAAGACTGACCCTGCAAGTCAGAGGAAGTGACTCAGCTCCAACCCTGCCTATCACCAGGCCT
>NW_020934383.1:0-1784 GCF_003984885.1 Neopelma chrysocephalum
AACAACATTTTATGCAAGCTTTAAGCTTTTACCTGCCTTGCTACTGGGTAATACCCAAAGTGTACCTCAACTGCTTAACTTTAAAGAAGTGATATTCACAAAATCTTTTCCAAAAAGTTAAACTTTCTCCTTCAGGCATTCTCAGAAAAGTCCCCCAACTGCTTTGAATTAATATTTATTAATCACAGACTCAAAAAATTAAAAATCACCGCTGAGCAAAAATTTTGCCTTCTAATGTATCAATCCTTTCCAGAATATCACGTGACTCACAAGAAAAACACTGAAAAGTCAAAAACAGTCTAACATTTGCACAGTCACGCACCTCAATTCTGACCATCTGTACCTGGCAACAGTAATTATAAAATTACTGAACCTGTTCCAGCTCTGTTGGATGGTGAATGTAAAGTCCATTGACTCAAGGTCTCAGCTCAAGCCAAATGTACACAGCAAACCACAGAGACCATTTAGAAACCCAGGACTCTTTCAACATTTAGGTGTGGTGCTCCCTAAATTTAGATGCTCATTTCAACTCAATTAAAGAGGCCAAAAGGAATCTGCCTCCCAAGACTGATACTTTCATGAAGCAGTCTAGTTCATGATTCAAACACCTGCCCCACTAATTTTCAAGCTGCAATTTCCACAGGAAATTAACTTTAATAGCAGGAGAACAATGCTTTCTGAATTTAAGTAACAAAGGACAGGCCTGTGCCAGTAAAATAGATTTTGCCAGTCTGTCTCTCCATCTTGCTGTGCTATCAGGGGAATGCTTTATTGATCTGATATTCTGCTTTTACTCCTTGTCACCTTGAACAACCTGTGTATTTTGTTCCACTTCAACAGTAATCTATGAGAGTAAAACGTCCACCCCAGAAATAACTGAGAAGAAACGTGTATTAAGGGAGTTGTAACCAAATGGGTGAAATATTGACCACCACTACAACTAACAATAAACCAAGTGGCACCCAGCAAGAGACTGCACCAAGGACACCAATTAGCTGCTGGTGTTCCTTTTCATCCAGAGCACAGGTTTGGAAAGCAGTCATGGACAGTGGATTAAATTCAGAGAGCAGCAAGTCAGATATTAAGGAGTGAGCTGTTCATGGCTCTGAGTTTTCCAGCATCACAAAACCTCAGCAATTATAACTTTCCCCTTCCATCGACCTAATCACTGTTTCATTCAGGCATCTCTTTAAATAGTAAGCAGACACAAGATGTGCCAAAAATTTTGATCCCACTGTTTCAGATTTTCACACTTCTTTTATCCAGAACTTATAAAAGCACAGGAAAACATATTAACAAACACACACCTTAATTTCTCTCTCACATTTGAATTCTAGCTGTTACCCTCTTTGCAAGATAACTTGCAGAAATGCCCCAAAACCGAAGTCATTCACCCACCTGAGCATCCTGCTCAACAAGGCTCTCATCAACTCCAACATCAGGATCTCTGTTCGCCTGAAGAGAATTTTTAAAAGGTGTTAAACTGAGGAATTGAAAGTTAAGTCAGAAGCACACTTATCTGTTATATTCAGACCGTAAGAGTTACTGTGAGAAGTCAACCCCTAATCCAAAATCACCTTATTTCTCCCTTCTGCTTGCATGGGTCCGTATGAAATAAATGTTCTCTTCCCATTTCGCCTTCAAAACCCCACGTGGCAGCATCTGCTACACCCGTGGGCATCAGTTCAATTCTGTGGTATGGAAATGACTCATAACAGAGCTCAAGACTGACCCTGAAAGTCAGAGGAAGTGACTCAGCTCCAACCCTGCCTATCACCAGGCCT
>NW_020934384.1:0-652 GCF_003984885.1 Neopelma chrysocephalum
CCAGGGGGTGTCACTGGGCACAGCAGAGGGGCACAGGGCAGTCCCAGGGGGTGTCACTGGGCACAGCAGAGGGGCACAGGGCAGTCCCAGGGGGTGTCACGAGGCATGGCAATGCAGATGCACTACCCAGCTGGGGGGAATGTTTTGCTGGTGGATGTGTCTGACTTGGCCTATACCCGGTTTGTCTCCTGGCACAGGTGTGTGGTGTGGACTGGAGATGACAGGGTGTTCTTCTTCAACCCCTCCATGCAGCTCTCAGTGTGGGAGAAGCCGCTGGACCTGCGGCACCGCGGGGACATCAACCGGCTGCTCGAGGACCCCCCGCACAAGCGCAAGCTGGAGGCTGCTCCAGGTAACTCATTCCGGGATTATTGGCCTCTAAACTCCAATGTCCAGGGAAGCCTGGGCGCTGAACGTGCTTGGTGGAGGTTTGGTAGCCATAGTTAGAGCGGGTTTCCTTTGGAGATTCCACGTGAAGTATTGCAGGAAAATTGCTGTTTATTGCAGAATCCTTGTTTTCACTGGAATGCTGAGCTGGGGACTGAGTGTTCTCTTTACTGGCAGCAAAGGAGCAGGTGGCTCCTTATATGAGATGAATCTTTGAAGTATAAAATATGTCTCAGAAGACTCTGTCTGTATGTTTTATTGTCCT
>NW_020934385.1:0-609 GCF_003984885.1 Neopelma chrysocephalum
CCAGGGGGTGTCACTGGGCACAGCAGAGGGGCACAGGGCAGTCCCAGTGGGTGTCACCAGGCATGGCAATGCAGATGCACTACCCAGCTGGGGGGAATGTTTTGCTGGTGGATGTGTCTGACCTGGCCTAAACTCGGTTTATCTCCTGGCACAGGTGTGTGGTGTGGACTGGAGATGACAGGGTGTTCTTCTTCAACCCCTCCATGCAGCTCTCGGTGTGGGAGAAGCCGCTGGACCTGCGGCACCGCGGGGACATCAACCGGCTGCTCGAGGACCCCCCACACAAGCGCAAGCTGGAGGCTGCTCCAGGTAACTCATTCCGGGATTATTGGCCTCTAAACTCCAATGTCCAGGGAAGCCTGGGCGCTGAACGTGCTTGGTGGAGGTTTGGTAGCCATAGTTAGAGCGGGTTTCCTTTGGAGATTCCACGTGAAGTATTGCAGGAAAATTGCTGTTTATTGCAGAATCCTTGTTTTCACTGGAATGCTGAGCTGGGGAGTGAGTGTTCTCTTTACTGGCAGCGAAGGAGCAGGTGGCTCCTTATATGAGATGAATCTTTGAGGTATAAAATATGTCTCAGAAGACTCTGTCTGTATGTTTTATTGTCCT
>NW_020934386.1:0-611 GCF_003984885.1 Neopelma chrysocephalum
GAAGTGAAATTGTTTAAACTACATTTAACAGTAACTTTTCTATAGCCTCATCTCTGCAAAGCTTCTGTCAGGTGTCTTTGTGCAGCCCGCTGAATCACCACAGTACCTGTGCAGTGTATATCACCCACTTGGACTGGCACCATCTCAGCCAGACTCACTGCAGGCTGCCAGGCCATTGCCCACGGCCTTCCTGCTTGGAAGATGAAGAGATGAGGGCTATAGAAAAGTTACTGTTAAATGTAGTTTAAACAATTTCACTTCATTCTAAATGTCAGCCTGAAATTTTCCGGAGTTTTAATCTGCCAAGTGTATGCAGGCTGGTGATTTCAGCTGAATGATTCCCAAGCTTTATTGTTCCAGTCTTATTTTAAAGCATGTACCTTGCTGGAACAGGCCAAGAACACCCACATGGATAAGGTGGGTGGGTGCTTCTCTTTTGCTAGCTGAAAACTGACAAATAGGTTTTATTTCCTTTGATGCTCTACTTGTATTATTGTAAATCCCACTCAGCTTTGGAAAAGGAAAAGAGACATAGTGCAATTATACCTTCTTCTAAAAGAGTAGGGGATTTACAATAATACAAGTAGAGCATCAAAGGAAATAAAACCTAT
>NW_020934387.1:0-121 GCF_003984885.1 Neopelma chrysocephalum
TGGGAAGGTAGCAGTGGATGATGCAGGAAGGTGGGAAGGTAGCAGTGAATGATGCAGGAAGGTGGGAAGGTAGCAGTGTCTGATGAGGAGAGGGAAGATTCTGGAGCACTGTGTCAGAAAC
>NW_020934387.1:221-468 GCF_003984885.1 Neopelma chrysocephalum
TCCACTGCTAATTTTTCCACCAGCTCCTGCTCTTACCCCCAACTACAGCATTGCACCTTCTGCAGAATGGAGCTCACAAACAGGCTGAGAATGGGAAAGAAAAGGTGAACTCATGGCCCAAGGAGCAGTTCTGATGTGCTGGATGGAGATGCAGTGGATGATGCAGGAAGGTGGGAAGGTAGCAGTGGATGATGCAGGAGGGTGGGAAGGTAGCAGTGGATGATGCAGGAAGGTGGGTTGCTGGTTT
>NW_020934388.1:0-624 GCF_003984885.1 Neopelma chrysocephalum
GAGATGTATCCATGGATGGAGATGTGTCCGTGGATGGAGATGTGTCCGTGGATGGAGATGTGTCCATGGATGGAGATGTGTCCATGGATGGAGATGTGTTTGGGCACCAACTCAGGGCCCTGAGTTTGGGGCAGAGGCCCAGCTGTTTTGTAGAGTTGTCTCTTAAGGACCTGTCCTTTGTGGGTGAGGATCCATTGACACCAGCAGCCTTTGGGAAGGGGTGTCCATGTCCAAGCCATCCCTTCCTCATGTTTTAGGACAGACATACTCATTGGTAATTGCTTTTTATTTCCTTCCAACTTTTTTAGCCCCAAACATTGGTACAGCTTTTCCCTGGGCAAGACTTTTGAAGAGGTGCTGGTTTGACACAGAAGTCTCTTGAACTGTCTACAAAAGCCCATTTTACTTTTCTGACCCATCCTAAGAAGCCTCAAAAAGCACCTGATTTGTATTGTGAGTTTTTGGAAGGATTTTATACCTTTTAAAGTGCAGTTTTTAGCCCACCTGATGTTTTTAACCCTCTCTCAGCTCTTCTTTCCTCCACGTCCCTCATGCATTAGTTTGCACTTTCTTATTTTTCTTGGCTTTCCAGCCTCCTTCAGTCCTTGGATATTATTTTTCAGG
>NW_020934389.1:0-593 GCF_003984885.1 Neopelma chrysocephalum
GATGGAGATGTGTCCGTGGATGGAGATGTGTCCATGGATGGAGATGTGTCCATGGATGGAGATGTGTTTGGGCACCGACTCAGGGCTCTGAGTTTGGGGCAGAGGCCCAGCTGGTTTGCAGAGTTGTCTCTTAAGGACCTGTCCTTTGTGGGTGAGGATCCATTGACACCAGCAGCCTTTGGGAAGGGGTATCCATGTCCAAGCCATCCCTTCCTCATGTTTTAGGACAGTCATACTCATTGGTAATTGCTTTTTATTTCCTTCCAACTTTTTTAGCCCCAAACATTGGTACAGCTTTTCCCTGGGCAAGACTTTTGAAGAGGTGCTGGTTTGACACAGAAGTCTCTTGAACTGTCTACAAAAGCCCATTTTACTTTTCTGACCCATCCTAAGAAGCCTCAAAAAGCACCTGATTTGTATTGTGAGTTTTTGGAAGGATTTTATACCTTTTAAAGTGCAGTTTTTTGCCCACCTGATGTTTTTAACCCTCTCTCAGCTCTTCTTTCCTCCACGTCCCTCATGCATTAGTTTGCACTTTCTTATTTCTTCTTGGCTTTCCAGCCTCCTTCAGTCCTTGGATATTATTTTTCAGG
>NW_020934390.1:0-460 GCF_003984885.1 Neopelma chrysocephalum
GGAGAGTTTATTCTCTGGGCTCAGGCTGCTTCTTGAAGGAAGTACACTTCCAGTTAAGGGAATCATGCCTGCTCCCCTTCCAGCCTTCCCTTTTCCTTTTCCTTTTCCTTTTCCTTTTCCTTTTCCTTTTCCTTTTCCTTTTCCTTTTCCTTTTCCTTTTCCTTTTCCTTTTTTCTCCCCTTTCCTTTTTTCTCCCCTTTCCCCTTTCATTTTTCTACCTTTTCCTTTTTCTTCCCTTTTCCCTTTCTTTTTTTCTTCTTTTTCCCCTTACTCCCTTTTCCCTTTCCTTTTCTCTTCCCCTTTCCATTTTCTTCCCTTTTCCCTTCCCTTCTTCTTCCCTTCCCTTCGTCTTCCCTTCCCTTCATCTTCCCTTCTCCTTCTCCTTCCCTTCCCTCCTTCTCTTTTCTTTTCTTCCTTCTCCCCTTTCCCTTTTCTCTTTTCTTTTCTCCCTTCTCCCCTT
>NW_020934391.1:0-380 GCF_003984885.1 Neopelma chrysocephalum
GGAGAGTTTATTCTCTGGGCTCAGGCTGCTTCTTGAAGGAAGTACACATCCAGTTAAGGGAATCATGCCTGCTCCCCTTCCAGCCTTTCCTTTTCTCTTCCTTTTCCTTTTTCCTTTCCTTTTTTCTACCCTTTCCCCTTTCATTTTTTCTACCCTTTCCTTTTTCTTCTCTTTCCTTTTTCTTCCCTTTTCCCTTTCTTTTTTTTCTCCTTTTTCCCCTTACCCCTTTTTCCCTTTCCTTTTCTCTTCCCTTTTCCATTTTCTTCCCTTTCCCCTTTCCATTTTCTTCCCTTCCCCCTTCCCTTCGTCTTCCCTTCTCCTTCCCTTCCCTCCTTCTCTTTTCTTTTCTCCCTTCTCCCCTTTCCCTTTTCTCTTTTCTC
>NW_020934392.1:0-1169 GCF_003984885.1 Neopelma chrysocephalum
TGGGAGATGGAAAGGGTTTGGGTGAGAGATGAACTTTTCCTAGGTATGCATTCAAAGGTCTGACCAAAGTTCACCTTGAATTAATGGGTGAAATAAAAGCCATAAATGAAAGATTTTTAAAGATATTCCTGAATTTTCCATCTGGAGATAAATTATCTTAAAACAAAAAAAACCAAAACAAACAAACAAACAAAAAACACAAAACAAACACAAAAAAACAGAAGCCAACTGATGGTACTCTAACTATTCAAGCTTCAGTTGCTGTTTTAATTGTGTTTGTTTTGTGTTTTTTGTTTGTTTGTTTGTTTTGGTTTTTTTTGTTTTAAGATAATTTATCTCCAGATGGAAAATTCAGGAATATCTTTAAAAATCTTTCATTTATGGCTTTTATTTCACCCATTAATTCAAGGTGAACTTTGGTCAGACCTTTGAATGCATACCTAGGAAAAGTTCATCTCTCACCCAAACCCTTTCCATCTCCCAACCACTCTTTCCCACCTTCTTACCTGCACAAGAGGAAGTTTGTTGCAACATGGGTGCTACAGCCCTTATGATGGATCAGTAAAATGTATGTTAAAACCAGGTGTCTGGGAGATGGAAACTGCACTCCTGCTAGTTCAGTGCATTATTTGTTTATTTGGATTAGTCCTGGATGTGGTCCTACAAAAGGAGTGTTGGAGGAGCTCAGTGGGTTCTGCATTCTGGATGTTGAAAAGAAGTCAGGAAATCACAGAATCAGTTAGGTTGGAAAAGACCTCTGAGCTCATCAAGTCCATCCTATAACCAAACACCACCATGTGAACTAGGCCATGACACTGAGTGCCACATCCAGGACTAATCCAAATAAACAAATAATGCACTGAACTAGCAGGAGTGCAGTTTCCATCTCCCAGACACCTGGTTTTAACATACATTTTACTGATCCATCATAAGGGCTGTAGCACCCATGTTGCAACAAACTTCCTCTTGTGCAGGTAAGAAGGTGGGAAAGAGTGGTTGGGAGATGGAAAGGGTTTGGGTGAGAGATGAACTTTTCCTAGGTATGCATTCAAAGGTCTGACCAAAGTTCACCTTGAATTAATGGGTGAAATAAAAGCCATAAATGAAAGATTTTTAAAGATATTCCTGAATTTTCCATCTGGAGATAAATTATCTTAAAACAAAAAAAA
>NW_020934393.1:0-593 GCF_003984885.1 Neopelma chrysocephalum
CCAGTGCTCTTGTGTACTCCTTTATTGTCCTTCTTAGCTAAACAGGATCTAATCATTATTACAAGAAGGACACAAAAGGAAACACTACTGGTACATAACAATATGTTCAGTGGAGGGAGATTCCTGTATTGTTCTCTCTTCTAAAGCACAAACCTCTCAGTAATATATGGCTTTAAAAAGCTGCTTTATGCATGGTCCTATGTTTTCTCTGAGATGCACTGAGACCATTCATGTATGCACAGTCCCTTTTCCCAACTGCTTGCAAGATTTCTTCCCTCCCAGTTGAAATAATACTTGATCTGGAAAGCGGGGGGGCTTGAGCTGCTGAGTGTAACTGGAAGGGATTTGGGATTGTGCAAACATGAATGGTCTCAGTGCATCTCAGAGAAAACATAGGACCATGAATAAAGCAGCTTTTTAAAGCCATATATTCCTGAGAGGTTTGTGCTTTAGAAGAGAGAACAATACAGGAATCTCCCTCCACCGAACATATTGTTATGTACCAGTAGTGTTTCCTTTTGTGTCCTTCTTGTAATAATGATTAGATCCTGTTTAGCTAAGAAGGACAATAAAGGAGTACACAAGAGCACTGG
>NW_020934394.1:0-792 GCF_003984885.1 Neopelma chrysocephalum
AATTGGTGTCTCACCCACCTGCCAGGAAATAAAAAGTGAACACCTGGAGCTGTGCAGAAAATGCACCACCGACAGCAGCAAGAGGAAGCAGATCTGTGGTTCTTAAAAAGAGTGAGAGCTGCAATCATGAGCCAAAGGAGGAACAGAGTCCCAGCTCCTGACTCTGTCAGAGGCAGCACAGCTGTCACACAGATCAGCTGAACTGTGCCAGGCTCCTTCCCCCACATTCCAGCAGATCCCTTCAGCCAGAGGGACCATTTATTGCAGGTACAGAGGTGATGGGCTGGAAAAGGAAAGCACTGTTCAGCACAGCATCCAAAGAATAGATGGCAAGAAGCACAAAACCTCCATTTCAACACCCCTAATTCTATTTATGGAAATTAAGAACAAAAATGTGAGTCCTCTCTGCAAGTCCCAAGTTTTATTTCTTTTCATGGTTTGAAGCTGGAAACACATGAACAAGGAAGTTGGGGATATCTTCCTATTTTCCAAGCTGGTGCTGATCTGCTTTAGTCAAAAGTTTGAATTCCCAACACAAGAACTGTCAGTCCACAAGTCCCCATGAAGAACCTCTGCATCATCCTACAACAAGTAGCTTCCCAAAATCTGTAATAAGGGAACTCCTTCCCAAAACTCTGGAATAAGAGGAACTCCTTCCCAAAACTCTGGAATAAGAGGAACTCCTTCCCAAAAATCTGTAGTAAGAGAACTCCTTTCCAAAAATCTGTAGTAAGGGAACTCCTTTCCAAAAATCTGGAATAAGAGGAACTCCTTCCCAAAAATCTGGAATAA
>NW_020934395.1:0-648 GCF_003984885.1 Neopelma chrysocephalum
AATTGGTGTCTCACCCACCTGCCAGGAAATAAAAAGTGAACACCTGGGGCTGTGCAGAAAATGCACCACCGACAGCAGCAAGAGGAAGCAGATCTGTGGTTCTTAAAAAGAGTGAGAGCTGCAATCATGAGCCAAAGGAGGAACAGAGTCCCAGCTCCTGACTCTGTCAGAGGCAGCACAGCTGTCACAGAGATCAGCTGAACTGTGCCAGGCTCCTTCCCCCACATTCCAGCAGATCCATGCAGCCAGAAGGACCATTTATTCCAGGTACAGAGGTGATGGGTTGGAAAAGGAAAGCACTGTTCAGCACAGCATCCAAAGAATAGATGGCAAAAAGCACAAAACCTCCATTTCAACACCCCTAATTCTATTTATGGAAATTAAGAACAAAAATGCGAGTCCTCTCTGCAAGTCCCAAGTTTTATTTCTTTTCATGCTCTGAAGCTGGAAACACATGAACAAGGAAGTTGGGGATGTCTTCCTATTTTCCAAGCTGGTGCTGATCTGCTTTAGTCAAAAGTTTGAATTCCCAACACAAGAACTGTCAGTCCACAAGTCCCCATGAAGAACCTCTGCATCATCCTACAACAAGCAGCTTCACAAAATCTGTAATAAGAGGAACTCCTTCCCAAAAATCTGTAATAAGAG
>NW_020934396.1:0-896 GCF_003984885.1 Neopelma chrysocephalum
AACTTAAAGCAGGTCAATAACTCCAGAGTTAGAGAAGGAAAGGGAAGCAGAAGAAATGCTGGATGATACAAAAGCCCTGACTAAGCCCTGTGTGTTTTTTAGGTATTTGTAACCCTTTATTATAGGGCATAAACTTTCCCAAATCTTCATTCGCGAAGCCTAGCCATGATTTACAGCAGATTCTTTGGCCTTGCTGGAAGCGCTGAGAGTGCCTGAATATCCATGAAATTATTCCCACACTTTCCTTTTCTCTAACTCTCGTGGCACAGCTTGAATCTGATGACATTTACAGAGAGAAGTGCTGGAGTGAGATGGACTCAAATCCCACTGGGCTGGTTTTGTGCCTGTGACCACGAGAGGGGCTCTGCCAGGGTTGGCTTCGTGCTCCTGTGAGGAGCAGAGCTGTGCCTTCCACCAGGAACAAACACTCTCCTCTCCCCCTTTTGTTCAAGAAGAAACAGGTCACAGGAATAACTAGATTGGAGGCAGCTTCTTGCTAACAAAAGGGGGAGAGGAGAGTGTTTGTTCCTGGTGGAAGGCACAGCTCTGCTCCTCACAGGAGCACGAAGCCAACCCTGGCAGAGCCCCTCTCGTGGTCACAGGCACAAAACCAGCCCAGTGGGATTTGAGTCCATCTCACTCCAGCACTTCTCTCTGTAAATGTCATCAGATTCAAGCTGTGCCACGAGAGTTAGAGAAAAGGAAAGTGTGGGAATAATTTCATGGATATTCAGGCACTCTCAGCGCTTCCAGCAAGGCCAAAGAATCTGCTGTAAATCATGGCTAGGCTTCGCGAATGAAGATTTGGGAAAGTTTATGCCCTATAATAAAGGGTTACAAATACCTAAAAAACACACAGGGCTTAGTCAGGGCTTTTGTATCATCCAGCATTTCTT
>NW_020934397.1:0-1658 GCF_003984885.1 Neopelma chrysocephalum
CGGTGGCCTCGTCGCTGTAGATGATGTTGAGCCAGTCGGAGTGGAGGCGCTTGATGAGGCTGAAGGCCAGCAAGGGATTGTCCACCGAGGCCTTGGGGTCCTGGTGCAGCACCTGGACCTTCTCATAGAACCTACAAGGCACCCACTGGGTGACACCTTGATGCTCCTCAGTGGCAACACCCCCGGGGTGGGGGCTGAGTCCCCCCATCCTTGGGCGGCTTTGCGTCAACGTCCACTTTTGGGCCAAGCCAGAGCTGAGGGATTGTCCGCCCCCATCCCTGCTGGGTGTGTGGGATGGCCTGTGCCTTGAGGATGCTGTGAGTCACGTCCCCAAGGGTGGGGAGGCCACGTCCCCGTCCAGTGGCACGGCTTGGGAGCCCACAGGCAGTGTCTGGTCTGAGCTCCCCACCCTCTTAATTAGGGGCACACCTGAAAATCGGGTGCTGCGGGAACGTGTAGGTGGATTAACACCCCTCATTGCCAGGGCATCACCCACCCTTGGGGCTGGGTGGGCAGGATGGGAGGGGATGCTGCGGGTGCCCACACGCGTGACCGCGGCGGGGTGGGGGGGTCTCCAATACCTGCGGAGGCGGCGGAGGCGGGCGTTCTCCTCCCGCAGGTAGGACCGGAGCCGGCGGAGCAGGCGGCGCTCGGCTCCCAGCGCTCCTCGCACGCTCAGCATCGCCGAGAAGGTTTCAGCCGGGGCGGGGGGCGGCAGCAGCGCCAGCAGCGCCCCCAGGACCCCCAGTGCTCCAAGCACCCCCAGTTCTCCAAGTACCCCCAGTACCTCCAGTACACCCAGCGCCCCCAGCCCTAGCAGTGCTCCAGGTACCCCCAGTGCCAACAGCACCCAAAGAACCCCCAGTACACCCAGCGCTCCCAGTACCTCCGGTATTCCCAGCGCTCCCCGTCCCAGCAGCGCCCCCAGCACTCCCAGTGTCACCAGTGCCCCCAGCTCCCGCGCCCGCATCCGGCCGCCGCCGCCGCCAGGAGAAAGGGGGGGGGAAGGGGCGGAGAGGCCCCGCCTTTATGGGGGAAAAGGGGGGTAGAGGGGTGGGGGTTTCTCGGATCCGCCACGCTGGCTGGGGAGGGGCGGGGTGGTGCTGGTCCCCCTCCTGCCTGTCCCCATCCCATCCCGCTCCCATCCTGCCTGTCTCTGTCCCCATCCTGCTTGTCCCTCTCTTGCCTCTGTCCTGCCCCAACCTAATCCCGCCTGTCCCTGTCCCTATTCCCTGCTGGTCCCATCCTGCCCTGTCCTCAGCTTCATCCTGCCTGTCCTGCTCCTGTCTGTCCCCATTTTGTCCCCTGTCCCCATCTCACCCTGTCGCACCCTCTGCCCTCATCCTGCCTGTCCCTGTCCCTATTCCATCTTGCCCCCATCCTGCCTATCCCTGCCTTGCACTAATCCTTCCTGTCCCCCACCTTTTGTCTGTCCCCAAACTGTTCTGGACTCATCCTGCCTGTTGCTGTCCTCTGTTCCAATCCCATTCTATCCCCATCTGCCCTGTCCCCACTCCGCCCTGTCCTCAACTGGGCTGGCCCACTCCTATCTCTCCCAACCCCATTCTGTCCCCATCCCATTCCTGTCCCCCTCCTATGTGCCCTCTGCTACCTCACCCCACTGCAACAGGATGGATAGGGACAGGACAGAATGGGAT
>NW_020934398.1:0-858 GCF_003984885.1 Neopelma chrysocephalum
CATGGGATGGGATGGAGGTGCAGGTGCAGATGGGGATGGAGATTGAGATGGAAGGGGAGATGGAGATGACCAGGATGGGTGGGGATGGGACAGGAAAGGAAGGGATAGGACAGGATGGGGATGATGTGGGAGGGAATGGGGATGGAGATGGGAATAGGAAAGTGACAGGATGTAATGGGACAGAATGGGTGGGTGCAATGGGATGGGATAGAATGGCATGAGGATGGGATAGAATGGGATGGGATGGGACAGGATAAGGCATAGTAGGGACAGGGTGGAAGGAGATAGGGTTGAGATTGGGATGAGGATGGTGATGGGGATAGGATGGGATAAGAAGGGGATGGGATGGGTCAGGATGGGATGTGGTGGGATGGTAGAGAAGGGGACGCGATGGAGTGGTAATAGTCGCCTGTGTCATAGGCTACCTGTGAGGCAACACATCACCTGGACCTGCCAGCTGGGCCATCCTGGCCTGCATCCCGTCCCCTTCCCATCCCCTCCCATCCCGTCCCCTTCTCTACCATCCCACCACATCCCATCCTGACCCATCCCATCCCCTTCTTATCCCATCCTATCCCCATCACCATCCTCATCCCAATCTCAACCCTATCTCCTTCCACCCTGTCCCTACTATGCCTTATCCTGTCCCATCCCATCCCATTCTATCCCATCCTCATGCCATTCTATCCCATCCCATTGCACCCACCCATTCTGTCCCATTACATCCTGTCACTTTCCTATTCCCATCTCCATCCCCATTCCCTCCCACATCATCCCCATCCTGTCCTATCCCTTCCTTTCCTGTCCCATCCCCACCCATCCTGGTCATCTCCATCTCCCCTTCCATCTCAATCTCCA
>NW_020934399.1:0-1684 GCF_003984885.1 Neopelma chrysocephalum
ACAGGATGGATAGGGACAGGACAGAATGGGATGGGGACAGGATGGGATTATGACAGGACAGAGTGGGGTCAGGTAGCAGAGGGCACATAGGAGGGGGACAGGAATGGGATGGGGACAGAATGGGGTTGGGAGAGATAGGAGTGGGCCAGCCCAGTTGAGGACAGGGCGGAGTGGGGACAGGGCAGATGGGGATAGAATGGGATTGGAACAGAGGACAGCAACAGGCAGGATGAGTCCAGAACAGTTTGGGGACAGACAAAAGGTGGGGGACAGGAAGGATTAGTGCAAGGCAGGGATAGGCAGGATGGGGGCAAGATGGAATAGGGACAGGGACAGGCAGGATGAGGGCAGAGGGTGCGACAGGGTGAGATGGGGACAGGGGACAAAATGGGGACAGACAGGAGCAGGACAGGCAGGATGAAGCTGAGGACAGGGCAGGATGGGACCAGCAGGGAATAGGGACAGGGACAGGCGGGATTAGGTTGGGGCAGGACAGAGGCAAGAGAGGGACAAGCAGGATGGGGACAGAGACAGGCAGGATGGGAGCGGGATGGGATGGGGACAGGCAGGAGGGGGACCAGCACCACCCCGCCCTTCCCCAGCCAGCGTGGCGGATCCGAGAAACCCCCACCCCTCTACCCCCCTTTTCCCCCATAAAGGCGGGGCCTCTCCGCCCCTTCCCCCCCCCTTTCTCCTGGCGGCGGCGGCGGCCGGATGCGGGCGCGGGAGCTGGGGGCACTGGTGACACTGGGAGTGCTGGGGGCGCTGCTGGGACGGGGAGCGCTGGGAATACCGGAGGTACTGGGAGCGCTGGGTGTACTGGGGGTTCTTTGGGTGCTGTTGGCACTGGGGGTACCTGGAGCACTGCTGGGGCTGGGGGCGCTGGGTGTACTGGAGGTACTGGGGGTACTTGGAGAACTGGGGGTGCTTGGAGCACTGGGGGTCCTGGGGGCGCTGCTGGCGCTGCTGCCGCCCCCCGCCCCGGCTGAAACCTTCTCGGCGATGCTGAGCGTGCGAGGAGCGCTGGGAGCCGAGCGCCGCCTGCTCCGCCGGCTCCGGTCCTACCTGCGGGAGGAGAACGCCCGCCTCCGCCGCCTCCGCAGGTATTGGAGACCCCCCCACCCCGCCGCGGTCACGCGTGTGGGCACCCGCAGCATCCCCTCCCATCCTGCCCACCCAGCCCCAAGGGTGGGTGATGCCCTGGCAATGAGGGGTGTTAATCCACCTACACGTTCCCGCAGCACCCGATTTTCAGGTGTGCCCCTAATTAAGAGGGTGGGGAGCTCAGACCAGACACTGCCTGTGGGCTCCCAAGCCGTGCCACTGGACGGGGACGTGGCCTCCCCACCCTTGGGGACGTGACTCACAGCATCCTCAAGGCACAGGCCATCCCACACACCCAGCAGGGATGGGGGCGGACAATCCCTCAGCTCTGGCTTGGCCCAAAAGTGGACGTTGACGCAAAGCCGCCCAAGGATGGGGGGACTCAGCCCCCACCCCGGGGGTGTTGCCACTGAGGAGCATCAAGGTGTCACCCAGTGGGTGCCTTGTAGGTTCTATGAGAAGGTCCAGGTGCTGCACCAGGACCCCAAGGCCTCGGTGGACAATCCCTTGCTGGCCTTCAGCCTCATCAAGCGCCTCCACTCCGACTGGCTCAACATCATCTACAGCGACGAGGCCACCG
>NW_020934400.1:0-675 GCF_003984885.1 Neopelma chrysocephalum
GTGGAGGAACAGAATGTGGAAGAGCAGGAGAATGAAAGGAGGAGAAGGGTCAATAGATAGAGGAGCAGGAGAATGGAGCCTGGGAATGGATGGAGGAGCCAGGGAGTGGATGGAGAAGCAGGAAAATAGGTGGAGCAGCAGAATGGATGGAGAACCCAGGGAATGGATGAGGGAATGGAACATGTGGAGGACCAAGGGAATGGATGGAGGAGGAGAGCAGGTGGAGAAGCAGAAGAATGGATGGAGGAGCAGGGGAATGGATGAAGGAATGGAACATGTGAAGGACCACAATAAATGGAGAAGGGGAATGGATGGATGTGGGGTCCCTAGGGATTGAGAAGGTGATTACACCCCAAAAACTCATTAATTCCCCCCTGCACCTCATTCCCACCCCGCAGCACTCCACGCCGGTCTCAGGGAGGTGGAGCAGGAGCTGCCTGGAGCCGAGGACCTGGATGGGGCAGCCCGGGCACTGATGCGGCTGCAGGACGTCTATGCCCTCAGTGTCAAGGGCTTGGCCAACGGCGTCTTCCAGCGATCCGGCACCGACCACCCGCCCCTCTACAGCCCGGGCCGGCGCGTCTCCCTCTCCGCTGATGACTGCTTCCATGTGGGAAAAGTGAGTGCAAGCCCCATCAGCCCAGGACATCGCTTCCATAGGGATAGACATGGCAT
>NW_020934401.1:0-408 GCF_003984885.1 Neopelma chrysocephalum
CCTCCATCCATTCTTCTGCTTCTCCACCTGCTCTCCTCCTCCATCCATTCCCTTGGTCCTCCACATGTTCCATTCCCTCATCCATTCCCTGGGTTCTCCATCCATTCTGCTGCTCCACCTATTTTCCTGCTTCTCCATCCACTCCCTGGCTCCTCCATCCATTCCCAGGCTCCATTCTCCTGCTCCTCTATCTATTGACCCTTCTCCTCCTTTCATTCTCCTGCTCTTCCACATTCTGTTCCTCCACCCGTTCACCTCTTCTTCTCCACCCATCCATTCCTCTGCTCCTCCATCCTTTCCCCACCACTTTCTGGCTCTGCCAGGTGACAGAGGGGACATGTGGCCATACCCTGGGCATTCCCGGTGGCCTCGTCGCTGTAGATGATGTTGAGCCAGTCGGAGTGGAGG
>NW_020934402.1:0-417 GCF_003984885.1 Neopelma chrysocephalum
AAATCCAGCCAGTATTGGGGAAAAAAATGGGGAAAAGTCCTGCACCCATCGTCTCTTTGCACCCATTCCTCCATGGTGGAGAACAGGGCTGGCCCCTCATAGCCCCTCAGCACAGGCACCCTGGGAAACCCATGTTTCCCATCTTCTCTTGGCTCTGCTTAAGGGAATTCAGCCAGTTTTGACCCGTTTTCCCTGGGAGGCTCTGGGGTTCCAGGGGTTGGGGGTTTTTCGGGGTGCCGTTGTGGTGCTGTCCCCACAGACAGGGCACCTGAGCACCTGCTCCAACAGGGTTTTCTCCTAAAAAGGGTTTTTCCATGGTGAGTGTCCACATATTGATTGGGAACGCAGTGGGATGTTCCCAACCCGCCACCCTCACCCCACTGCAACAGGATGGATAGGGACAGGACAGAATGGGAT
>NW_020934403.1:0-432 GCF_003984885.1 Neopelma chrysocephalum
AAATCCAGCCAGTATTGGGGAAAAAAATGGGGAAAAGTCCTGCACCCGTCGTCTCTTTGCACCCATTCCTCCATGGTGGAGAACAGGGCTGGCCCCTCATAGCCCCTCAGCACAGGCACCCTGGGAAACCCATGTTTCCCATCTTCTCTTGGCTCTGCTTAAGGGAATTCAGCCAGTTCTGACCCGTTTTCCCTGGGAGGCTCTGGGGTTCCAGGCGTTGGGGGTTTTTCGGGGTGCCATTGTGGTGCTGTCCCCACAGACGGGGCACCTGAGCACCTGCTCCAACAGGGTTTTCTCCTAAAAAGGGTTTTTCCATGGTGAGTGTCCACATATTGATTGGGAACGCAGTGGGATGTTCCTAACCCGCCACCCTCACCCCACTGCGACAGGATGGATAGGGACAGGACAGAATGGGATGGGGACAGGATGGGA
>NW_020934404.1:0-314 GCF_003984885.1 Neopelma chrysocephalum
GCACTCACTTTTCCCACATGGAAGCAGTCATCAGCGGAGAGGGAGACACGCCGGCCCGGGCTGTAGAGGGGCGG
Organism: Neopelma chrysocephalum; assembly: GCF_003984885.1. Taxonomy (NCBI): domain Eukaryota; kingdom Metazoa; phylum Chordata; class Aves; order Passeriformes; family Pipridae; genus Neopelma; species Neopelma chrysocephalum. The sequence goes on from NW_020934404.1 coordinate 75, forward strand.
GTGGTCGGTGCCGGATCGCTGGAAGATGCCGTTGGCCAAGCCCTTGACACTGAGGGCATAGACATCCTGCAGCCGCATCAGTGCCCGGGCTGCCCCATCCAGGTCCTCGGCTCCAGGCAGCTCCTGCTCCACCTCCCTGAGACCGGCATGGAGTGCTGCGGGGTGGGAATGAGGTGCAGGGGGGGAATTAATAAGTTTTTGGGGTGTAATCACCTTCTCAATCCCTAGGGACCCCACATC
>NW_020934405.1:0-314 GCF_003984885.1 Neopelma chrysocephalum
GCACTCACTTTTCCCACATGGAAGCAGTCATCAGCGGAGAGGGAGACACGCCGGCCCGGGCTGTAGAGGGGCGGGTGGTCGGTGCCGGATCGCTGGAAGATGCCGTTGGCCAAGCCCTTGACACTGAGGGCATAGACATCCTGCAGCCGCATCAGTGCCCGGGCTGCCCCATCCAGGTCCTCGGCTCCAGGCAGCTCCTGCTCCACCTCCCTGAGACCGGCATGGAGTGCTGCGGGGTGGGAATGAGGTGCAGGGGGGGAATTAATAAGTTTTTGGGGTGTAATCACCTTCTCAATCCCTAGGGACCCCACATC
>NW_020934406.1:0-1156 GCF_003984885.1 Neopelma chrysocephalum
AGAATTTATGGGAGAATGAGAATGCATGCAAGAAGTGGAGCACATGGGAAAGCACGAGTGCACATGAGAAAGAACACAAGAAAAAGTGACCATGTGCTCCACTTCTTGCATGCATTCTCATTCTCCCATAAATTCTTTGTGCACATCCCACTCCCTGTGCCCTCCCTCTTTCGCATGGACTTGCGTTTTTTGTGCATACTTGCTTTTTCTTATGTGCCCACCCTTTCTTGCAGCCTTGAGCTCCATCTTTCTCACACAAGATTTCTCTTTCTTGCTTCAGCTCTTTCTCACACTCTCCGTTTCTCAAGCACTAATTCTCACATGCTCCCCAGTATGCTCTTTCTCCCTTTCTCTTTCATTGTTTCTCCTCTTATCTTTCCCCATCTCCTGCCTCTCTTATCCTCACTCTTTGCCTCCCTTTCTCTCTTTTCTCTTTCTGTCTTCTTTTACTTTCCTTTCTTACCTTTTTTCTCTCCCTCCACTCTCTCCTTTCACTCTTCCTTGCCCTCTCTTTTCTCTCCCTTTTTATCTCTCTCATGCTCCCTTTCACATGAGCTCTCCTTTATGCTTCTGTCTCTTAATTAAATGCTCTCTTCACAAGAGTCCTGTGTTATTCCCTGTGGAGGGAGAGAAAAAAGGTAAGAAAGGAAAGTAAAAGAAGACAGAAAGAGAAAAGAGAGAAAGGGAGGCAAAGAGTGAGGATAAGAGAGGCAGGAGATGGGGAAAGATAAGAGGAGAAACAATGAAAGAGAAAGGGAGAAAGAGCATACTGGGGAGCATGTGAGAATTAGTGCTTGAGAAACGGAGAGTGTGAGAAAGAGCTGAAGCAAGAAAGAGAAATCTTGTGTGAGAAAGATGGAGCTCAAGGCTGCAAGAAAGGGTGGGCACATAAGAAAAAGCAAGTATGCACAAAAAACGCAAGTCCATGCGAAAGAGGGAGGGCACAGGGAGTGGGATGTGCACAAAGAATTTATGGGAGAATGAGAATGCATGCAAGAAGTGGAGCACATGGGAAAGCACGAGTGCACATGAGAAAGAACACAAGAAAAAGTGACCATGTGCTCCACTTCTTGCATGCATTCTCATTCTCCCATAAATTCTTTGTGCACATCCCACTCCCTGTGCCCTCCCTCTTTCGCATGGACTTGCGTTTTTT
>NW_020934407.1:0-367 GCF_003984885.1 Neopelma chrysocephalum
CCCAGTATATGCCGGTGTATGGGAGCGCTGTATCCCGCTGTATCCCGGGGTATCCCGGGTACCCGAGGCCGCTCCTGCGGCAGCTCCGGCCCCGCTCGGGCCGCGCCGCCTTCCCGCGAGCAATGGCGCCCCCTGCCGGCCGCGCGCGCTCACCGCACCCTCGGGGCCGAGACAGCGCCTGAAGCGCCCGGGGCTGAACCGGGGCTGAACCGGGCCTGGGGCTGAACCCGGGCCTGGGGCTTTAACCTGGGCCTGGGGCTTTAACCCGGGCCTGGGGCTTTAACCCGGGCCTGGGGCTTTAACCCGGGCCTGGGGCTGAACCGGGCCTGGGGCTTTAACCCGACTCTGGGGCTTTAACCCGGGCCTG
>NW_020934408.1:0-354 GCF_003984885.1 Neopelma chrysocephalum
CCCAGTATATGCCGGTGTATGGGAGCGCTGTATCCCGCTGTATCCCGCTGTATCCCGGGGTATCCCGGGTACCCGAGGCCGCTCCTGCGGCAGCTCCGGCCCCGCTCGGGCCGCGCCGCCTTCCCGCGAGCAATGGCGCCCCCTGCCGGCCGCGCGCGCTCACCGCACCCTCGGGGCCGAGACAGCGCCTGAAGCGCCCGGGGCTGAACCGGGCCTGGGGCTTTAACCCGGGCCTGGGGCTTTAACCTGGGCCTGGGGCTTTAACCCGGGCCTGGGGCTGAACCGGGCCTGGGGCTTTAACCCGGGCCTGGGGCTTTAACCCGGGCCTGGGGCTTTAACCCGACTCTGGGGCTT
>NW_020934409.1:0-310 GCF_003984885.1 Neopelma chrysocephalum
AAAACAGCAAGAGGCAACAACACAATGTCTGCATGGTACTTTCCCACAGTGCTTCAATTCCCACCCCCGAGGCACACTTGTGTTTCTAAATTCCTCTATCCTGGGTGACATCGTGACCTCACACAACACCAAATCCTCCAGCACTCACAGCACGGGTCCCCCTCCCACCTGGGTGCAGTGGGTACCTGCATCACACCAATGCCTAGCACGGGGTATTCCCATTCCCACTGCTTCCCACTGCAGCAGCACGTGCAGACCTGGAACCATGGGGCAGTGTGCCAGGGACCCTGGAACCATGGAGCAGTGTGCC
>NW_020934410.1:0-358 GCF_003984885.1 Neopelma chrysocephalum
GGCAGGGGAGGAAGGCAGCAGGGGCAGGGGAGGAAGGCAGCAGGGGCTGGGAAGGAAGGCAGCAGGGCTGGGAAGGAAGGCAGCAGTCAGGGAGCAGCCCTGGGGGCTCAGCCAGCCCTGCCCATGGCTCTGCAGTGCTCAGGACATGTGGGGTCACATCAGGAGCTGGGGTTACCTTATCCTACCTTGGGTGTTCAGCCAGTGGCTGCTTTGCTGTGTTTGGGCTCTGGGACAGGAGGCTGTGACAGAGGATTATTTGAATGTTGCATTTCTCTGCTGTCCCTGCAGAGTGCCCACGTTCCTGGGCTGTGGGTGCTGTTCCCTGGCACTCAGGGGCTGTGCAGAGTGCAGGGTCAGG
>NW_020934411.1:0-332 GCF_003984885.1 Neopelma chrysocephalum
GGGCAGGGGAGGAAGGCAGCAGGGGCAGGGGAGGAAGGCAGCAGGGGAGGAAGGCAGCAGTCAGGGAGCAGCCCTGGGGGCTCAGCCAGCCCTGCCCATGGCTCTGCAGTGCTCAGGACATGTGGGGTCACATCAGGAGCTGGGGTTACCTTATCCTACCTTGGGTGTTCAGCCAGTGGCTGCTTTGCTGTGTTTGGGCTCTGGGACAGGAGGCTGTGACAGAGGATTATTTGAATGTTGCATTTCTCTGCTGTCCCTGCAGAGTGCCCACGTTCCTGGGCTGTTGGTGCTGTTCCCTGGCACTCAGGGGCTGTGCAGAGTGCAGGGTCAGG
>NW_020934412.1:0-5413 GCF_003984885.1 Neopelma chrysocephalum
TTTTTTGGCGCCCAACGTGGGGCAGAGAGAGAGAAGTCAGAATCACAATTTCATTTTAAGCATCTGTGTATTTGGATACAGAAACTCCCCGATCAACATGTTGTTTGGTGCATTCACGTGGGTGTTTTATCTGAGCATGTTCATATTTCCACAAATGGGGTACTATTTGCCATTTTTAATGCTCTCTTTAAGACCAGGGAGAGGGATCCAAATTGCTTTACTAGTATACTACGTTTATGTCATCATAACCTCAGAAGCAATGAGTTTCATTGTAAATGTGTATTCAGTCCTGTTTACCTGTCCTGGTCTGGGTTGCTACCTCTGGGGCCTCATTAAAAATTGCACCCAGCCCTTTGGGGGAACAGTGGGGAATGGTGGTTTCCAGCCTCTCACCTCCTTCTTTCCCTTTAGACCTGGTACAACAGTTTTTGAAAATATTGATTTTCCTTTTGATGCTAAGGACGGCATAATGTTATTGTTAGTGTTGCTCTGTCTGCTGCTCTGTCTGCTCTGTACTGTTTACACCATGCTTAGGGTCAGAACAGGGCCTTCTAGGGAGGCTGTTTGGACGCCTGTCCTGGGAATGGATAACGCTGAGTGGCACGGGAAGTGGGAGGACATCGGCCAGTATTTGGAGAAGTTTTCTCCTCCCATGATCTGGAAATTCACCCCTGAACAACTGCAGGATCCTGTCAGCATGATAAAACTGGTAAAGGAAAAATGCTCTGGCAGCTCCAGAGATGGTCAGCTCACAGCAACCTGCTGGGCCCTGGCCACTGCTTACCGGGCACTGCTTGACATGGTACAGCACTGCCAGGGGGAGGACAGAAGGAGCAAATCAACTGGCACCACGTCCACACAAACTACAGCTGAGTCGGAGGGAGTAAGAAATAAATCAACTGGCACCATGCCCACACAAACCATCGAGGAGCCAGAAGGACAACAGAAACCAATAGCAGTCGCCCCTGTCCAGAAAAGGAAATCGAAGACCAAATCAGTTCGCATAGCAAATGATGACGAAGAGGCAGGACCTTCACATCCACCGGAGGAGACAGAACCAGAAATAATCACTCGGTCCCTATCCCTGGGTGAGCTACGTGAGCTTCGGAGAGAGTTCACACGACAGGCGAACGAGTCCATCCTGACCTGGCTGCTCCGAATCTGGGATGCCGCCGCTAACGACACAATTCTAGATGGAAGTGAAGCAAGGCAACTGGGATCCCTGTCTCGAGATGTCGTCATTGATCAGGGGATTGGAAGGAGGCAGGAAACTCTCAGCCTGTGGCGGCGACTGTTGTCCAGTGTAAGGGAGAGATACCTTTGCAAGGAGGACCTCCACGTACAGCAAGGACAGTGGAACACGATGGAACAAGGTATCCGGTGCTTGAGAGAATTGGCTGTACTGGAGATAATCTTTTCAGAGGACGAAAGATTTCCTAAAAGTCCAGATGGTGTACAGTGCACATCCCAGATGTGGTTGAAGTTTGCACGACTCGGGCCAGAAATGTATTCCCGCTACCTAGCAACGCTGCAATGGAGGGAGGGAGAGGACAAGGTTGGTGCATTGGTCAGCAAACTCAGGATTTATGAAGACACTGTCACCGCCCCATTACGAGCCCACGTCTCATCGGTGGAAACCAAACTGGCTGAACATGTTCGAAGCCTGGAAGAGAAGATTGAAGAAGGACACCAGAGGCTAAGAGAAGAAATTAAGGAAGGGATCTTCCATACCTCGCCAGGACAAACAAGGGTCTCTGCTATCAGGAACCAGCGTCCCCCAGCTAAGGAGAGAGGGTACACTCCACGTGGCAATCTATGGTTTTACCTCCAAGAGCACGGAGAAGATATGAGGAAGTGGGATGGGAAACCCACCTCTTCCTTAGCAGCCCGGGTACGTGAATTGAAAAGAGGGACAAGTACCATAAGGAACGCTTTGAGGATGAATGCTGCTCCAGTCTCTCGCAGGCAAGACTCCAGACGGCCCAGGAATGATGATATGTCTGATCCTCTTGAAGGGACTTCCAGGTCATACTTACAAGAAGAGCGCAACGAGTACCATGACCAGGACTAGGGGTGCCCTGCCTCTAGCCAGGTAGAGGAGAGGGACAATCGAGTCTATTGGACAGTGTGGATTCGGTGGCCTGGCACATCAGAGCCACAAAGATATAAGGCTTTAGTTGACACCGGCGCACAATGTACTTTGATGCCATCAAGATACATAGGGGCAGAATCCATCTCTATTTCTGGGGTGACAGGGGGATCCCAACAGCTGACTGTACTGGAAGCTGAAGTGAGCCTGACTGGGAAGGAATGGCACAGACACCCCATCGTGACTGGCCCAGAGGCCCCGTGTATCCTTGGCATAGATTACCTGAGGAGTGGGTATTTCAAAGACCCAAAAGGACTTCGTTGGGCGTTTGGCATAGCTACTGTGGAGGCAGAGGAAATTAGACAGTTGAACACCTTGCCTGGCCTCTCAGAGGACCCCTCTGCTGTGGGACTGCTGAAGGTTGAAGAACAGTTGGTACCGATAGCCACAGCAACCGTGCACCGTCGGCAATACCGCACCGACCGAGACTCTGTGACTCCCATACATAAGATGATCCGTGAACTGGAGACCCAGGGGGTGGTCAGCAAGACTCGCTCACCCTTTAATAGCCCTATATGGCCAGTGCGTAAGTCCAGCGGAGAGTGGAGGCTGACGGTGGATTACCGTGGACTCAATGAAGTCACACCACCCCTGAGTGCTGCTGTGCCGGACATGCTGGAGCTCCAGTACGAGCTGGAGTCCAAGGCAGCCAAGTGGTATGCCACCATTGACATTGCCAACGCCTTCTTCTCCATTCCTTTGGCAGCGGAGTGCAGGCCACAATTTGCTTTCACTTGGAGAGGTGTGCAGTACACCTGGAATCGACTGCCTCAGGGGTGGAAACACAGTCCCAGCATTTGCCATGGACTGATCCAGACTGCACTGGAAAAGGGCGAGGCTCCAGACCATCTACAGTACATTGATGACATCATTGTATGGGGGAACACAGCGGGGGAAGTCTTCGAGAAAGGAGAGAAGATAATCCAGATCCTCCTAAGAGCTGGTTTTGCCATTAAACGAAGTAAGGTCAAGGGACCTGCTCAGGAAATTCAGTTCTTAGGAGTGAAGTGGCAAGATGGACGTCGCCTAATTCCAACGGAGGTAATTAACAAAATAGCAGCCATGTCCCCACCAACCAGCAAGAAGAAAACACAGGCTTTCCTAGGCGCTGTGGGCTTTTGGAGGATGCATATCCCCGAGTACAGTCAAATTGTAAGCCCTCTCTACCTTGTGACACGGAAGAAGAATGATTTCCAGTGGGGCCCTGAACAACAACAGGCCTTTGAACAAATCAAACAGGAGATTGCCCATGCGGTAGCCCTTGGGCCAGTAAGGACAGGACAGGACGTGAAGAACGTGCTCTACACTGCAGCCGGGAAGAATGGCCCTTCTTGGAGCCTCTGGCAGAAAGTGCCTGGGGAGACCCGAGGACGACCGCTGGGATTCTGGAGTCGGGGATACAAAGGATCTGAAGCCAGCTATACACCAACTGAGAAAGAGATCCTGGCTGCTTATGAAGGACTTCGAGCTGCCTCAGAAGTGATCGGCACCGAAGCGCAGCTCCTCCTGGCACCCCGACTACCAGTGCTGGGCTGGATGTTCAAGGGGAGAGTTCCTGCTACACATCACGCCACCGATGCCACATGGAGTAAGTGGATCACTCTGATCACACAACGAACCCGGATAGGGAATCCTAATCGCCCTGGGATTCTGGAAATTATCACCAATTGGCCCGAAGGTGAGAGTTTCGGACTATCCTCTGAAGAAGAAGAGGAGCAGGTGACACGGGCTGAGGAGGCCCCACCATATGACAAGCTACCAGCAGATGAAAGGCGATATGCGCTCTTCACGGATGGCTCCTGCTGCATTGTAGGGACAAACCGAAAATGGAAGGCAGCCGTGTGGAGTCCCACACGGCGAGTTGCAGAAGCAACCGAAGGACAAGGTGGGTCAAGTCAGTTCGCAGAGCTTAAAGCCGTTCAGTTGGCTTTGGATATAGCTGAACGAGAGAAGTGGCCAAGACTCTATATCTACACTGACTCATGGATGGTGGCCAATGCTCTGTGGGGATGGCTAGAGCGATGGAAAAAGGCCAACTGGCAGCGCCAAGGGAAACCCATCTGGGCGGCGGAGATGTGGCAGGACATCGCTGGCCGGGTAGAGAAGCTGAGTGTGAAGGTTGGTCACGTAGACGCTCACGTACGCAAGAAACGGGCTAATGAGGAGCATCGCAACAACGAGCAGGCGGACCGAGCTGCCAGGATTAAAGTCTCTCAGGTGGATCTGGATTGGCAACACAAAGGAGAATTATTTCTGGCTCGATGGGCCCATGACGCCTCCGGTCACCAGGGGAGAGATGCAACATACAGATGGGCTCAGGACCGAGGGGTGGACTTAACCAAGGACATTGTCTCACAGGTCATCCATGACTGTGAGACATGTGCTGCCATCAAGCAGGCCAAGCGGGTGAAGCCTCTATGGTATGGTGGACGGTGGTCAAAGTACAGGTATGGGGAAGCCTGGCAAGTTGACTACATCACGCTCCCCAAAACCCGCCAGGGCAAGCGCTACGTACTTACCATGGTAGAAGGAAGTACTGGATGGCTGGAGACATACCCCGTACCTCATGCCACTGCCCGGAATACCATCTTGGGCCTTGAAAAACAAGTCCTGTGGCGACACGGCACCCCAGAGAGAATTGAGTCTGATAATGGGACCCATTTCAAGAATGGCCTCGTAGACACCTGGGCCAGAGAGCACGGCATTGAGTGGGTGTATCATATCCCCTACCATGCACCAGCTGCTGGAAAAGTTGAACGGTGCAACGGACTGCTGAAAACCACCCTGAAGGCACTGTGTGGGGAGACTCTCAAACACTGGGAGCTGCATTTAGCAAAGGCCACCTGGTTGGTCAACACGCGAGGCTCCATTAATCGAGCTGGCCCTGCCCAATCAGAACCTTTGCATACTGTAGATGGAGATAAAGTCCCCGTGGTGCATATGAGAGGTATGTTAGGGAAGACTGTTTGGATTAGTCCCACCTCAAGCAAAGGCAAACCCATCCGAGGGATTGTTTTTGCTCAAGGACCTGGTTTCACCTGGTGGGTAATGCAAAAAGATGGGGAGACACGTTGTGTACCACAAGGGGACCTAATTTTGAGTGAGAATGGTCCGTAATGTTTCATTGTACATATGTGTATATAGTTTTAAAGAGACATAGTTTTTAAGGGGGTTAATTTGGGCATGACATGGATGGCATAGAATAAGGGGTGGATAATGTCCTGGTTAGAACGGCTGGGACCAATTCATCCCTGGATGGGTGTA
>NW_020934413.1:0-663 GCF_003984885.1 Neopelma chrysocephalum
TGTCCTGGTTAGAACGGCTGGGACCAATTCATCCCTGGATGGGTGTAACCCAAAACTGTGTATTCTATAGCCTCCATGCCATTTCCCAAAAACTGCTGTCAGTAGAGGCCTGCAAGGTGGGAAGATGTTCCTGTACCCTTTTATGGAATTCCCCGCTCTGATATCCTTATATGGAATTCCCCGCTCTGATAAGAGGGACTGAGCATCCACATGCCCTTTTATGGAATTCCCTACTCTGAGGGAGGGACTGAGCACTCCCGCCTGAACTGGAGAGTATATAACTGGGAGTTTCAGAGCCTTGGGGCTCTCTCTCGTGGGACCCAGAGGAAGACAGCAGACCACCGCTGCTCCCAACCAGGCTGAGACCACCACCCTCGACTGGACTGCAATCACCACTTCTGACCAGACTGCAGCAGCTCTCCCACCAGCAGGTTTATTCCCTCTCCCTTTGCTTTGGACTCGGGGGGTGGGCCAAGGTACACCACTTTTGTTCATACCCCAGGGTGCTGGGTTTGTACATTTGGGTTTTGTGGATTAAAACCAATTGTCTGTCTGTATAATTGTACTTATTGCATTATTTTAATAAATTGTTATTCTGACTTATAAATCTCTCTTTTGAATTGAGTTCATTTTGCCTTGCTGGTTAACTTTTAAACCAGCACA
>NW_020934414.1:0-5475 GCF_003984885.1 Neopelma chrysocephalum
ATACACAGTTTTGGGTCACACCCATCCAGGGATGAATTGGTCCCAGCCGTTCTAACCAGGACATTATCCACCCCTTATTCTATGCCATCCATGTCATGCCCAAATTAACCCCCTTAAAAACTATGTCTCTTTAAAACTATATACACATATGTACAATGAAACATTACGGACCATTCTCACTCAAAATTAGGTCCCCTTGTGGTACACAACGTGTCTCCCCATCTTTTTGCATTACCCACCAGGTGAAACCAGGTCCTTGAGCAAAAACAATCCCTCGGATGGGTTTGCCTTTGCTTGAGGTGGGACTAATCCAAACAGTCTTCCCTAACATACCTCTCATATGCACCACGGGGACTTTATCTCCATCTACAGTATGCAAAGGTTCTGACTGGGCAGGGCCAGCTCGATTAATGGAGCTTCGCGTGTTGACCAACCAGGTGGCCTTTGCTAAATGCAGCTCCCAGTGTTTGAGAGTCTCCCCACACAGTGCCTTCAGGGTGGTTTTCAGCAGTCCGTTGCACCGTTCAACTTTTCCAGCAGCTGGTGCATGGTAGGGGATATGATACACCCACTCAATGCCGTGCTCTCTGGCCCAGGTGTCTACGAGGCCATTCTTGAAATGGGTCCCATTATCAGACTCAATTCTCTCCGGGGTGCCGTGTCACCACAGGACTTGTTTTTCAAGGCCCAGGATGGTATTCCGGGCAGTGGCATGAGGCACGGGGTATGTCTCCAGCCATCCAGTACTTCCTTCTACCATGGTAAGTACGTAGCGCTTGCCCTGGCGGGTTTTGGGGAGCGTGATGTAGTCAACTTGCCAGGCTTCCCCATACCTGTACTTTGACCACCGTCCACCATACCATAGAGGCTTCACCCGCTTGGCCTGCTTGATGGCAGCACATGTCTCACAGTCATGGATGACCTGTGAGACAACGTCCTTGGTTAAGTCCACCCCTCGGTCCTGAGCCCATCTGTATGTTGCATCTCTCCCCTGGTGACCGGAGGCGTCATGGGCCCATCGAGCCAGAAATAATTCTCCTTTGTGTTGCCAATCCAGATCCACCTGAGAGACTTTAATCCTGGCAGCTCGGTCCACCTGCTCGTTGTTGCGATGCTCCTCATTAGCCCGTTTCTTGCGTACGTGAGCGTCTACGTGACCGACCTTCACACTCAGCTTCTCTACCCGGCCAGCGATGTCCTGCCACATCTCCGCCGCCCAGATGGGTTTTCCTTGGCGCTGCCAGTTGGCCTTTCTCCATCGCTCTAGCCATCCCCACAGAGCATTGGCCACCATCCATGAGTCAGTGTAGATATAGAGTCTTGGCCACTTCTCTCGTTCAGCTATATCCAAAGCCAACTGAACGGCTTTAAGCTCTGCGAACTGACTTGACCCACCTTGTCCTTCGGTTGCTTCTGCAACTCGCCGTGTGGGACTCCACACGGCTGCCTTCCATTTTCGGTTTGTCCCTACAATGCGGCAGGAGCCATCCGTGAAGAGCGCATATCGCCTTTCATCTGCTGGTAGCTTGTCATATGGTGGGGCCTCCTCAGCCCGTGTCACCTGCTCCTCTTCTTCTTCAGAGGATAGTCCAAAACTCTCACCTTCGGGCCAATTGGTGATAATTTCCAGAATCCCAGGGCGATTAGGATTCCCTATCCGGGTTCGTTGTGTGATCAGAGCGATCCACTTACTCCATGTGGCATCGGTGGCGTGATGTGTAGCAGGAACTCTCCCCTTGAACATCCAGCCCAGCACTGGTAGTCGGGGTGCCAGGAGGAGCTGCGCTTCGGTGCCGATCACTTCTGAGGCAGCTCGGAGTCCTTCATAAGCAGCCAGGATCTCTTTCTCAGTTGGTGTATAGCTGGCTTCAGATCCTTTGTATCCCCGACTCCAGAATCCCAGCGGTCGTCCTCGGGTCTCCCCAGGCACTTTCTGCCAGAGGCTCCAAGAAGGGCCATTCTTCCCGGCTGCAGTGTAGAGCACGTTCTTCACGTCCTGTCCTGTCCTTACTGGCCCAAGGGCTACCGCATGGGCAATCTCCTGTTTGATTTGTTCAAAGGCCTGTTGTTGTTCAGGGCCCCACTGGAAATCATTTTTCTTCCGTGTCACAAGGTAGAGAGGGCTTACAATTTGACTGTACTCGGGGATATGCATCCTCCAAAAGCCCACAGCGCCTAGGAAAGCCTGTGTTTCCTTCTTGCTGGTTGGTGGGGACATGGCTGCTATTTTGTTAATTACCTCCGTTGGAATTAGGCGACGTCCATCTTGCCACTTCACTCCTAAGAACTGAATTTCCTGAGCAGGTCCCTTGACCTTACTTCGTTTAATGGCAAAACCAGCTCTTAGGAGGATCTGGATTATCTTCTCTCCTTTCTCGAAGACTTCCCCCGCTGTGTTCCCCCATACAATGATGTCATCAATGTACTGTAGATGTTCTGGAGCCTCGCCCTTTTCCAGTGCAGTCTGGATCAGTCCATGGCAAATGCTGGGACTGTGTTTCCACCCCTGAGGCAGTCCATTCCAGGTGTACTGCACACCTCTCCAAGTGAAAGCAAATTGTGGCCTGCACTCCGCTGCCAAAGGAATGGAGAAGAAGGCGTTGGCAATGTCAATGGTGGCATACCACTTGGCTGCCTTGGACTCCAGCTCGTACTGGAGCTCCAGCATGTCTGGCACAGCAGCACTCAGGGGTGGTGTGACTTCATTGAGTCCACGGTAATCCACCGTCAGCCTCCACTCTCCGCTGGACTTACGCACTGGCCATATAGGGCTATTAAAGGGTGAGCGAGTCTTGCTGACCACCCCCTGGGTCTCCAGTTCACAGATCATCTTATGTATGGGAGTCACAGAGTCTCGGTCGGTGCGGTATTGCCGACGGTGCACGGTTGCTGTGGCTATCGGTACCAACTGTTCTTCAACCTTCAGCAGTCCCACAGCAGAGGGGTCCTCTGAGAGGCCAGGCAAGGTGTTCAACTGTCTAATTTCCTCTGCCTCCACAGTAGCTATGCCAAACGCCCAACGAAGTCCCTTTGGGTCTTTGAAATACCCACTCCTCAGGTAATCTATGCCAAGGATACACGGGGCCTCTGGACCAGTCACGATGGGGTGTCTGTGCCATTCCTTCCCAGTCAGGCTCACTTCAGCTTCCAGTACAGTCAGCTGTTGGGATCCCCCTGTCACCCCAGAAATAGAGATGGATTCTGCCCCTATGTATCTTGATGGCATCAAAGTACATTGTGCGCCGGTGTCAACTAAAGCCTTATATCTTTGTGGCTCTGATGTGCCAGGCCACCGAATCCACACTGTCCAATAGACTCGATTGTCCCTCTCCTCTACCTGGCTAGAGGCAGGGCACCCCTAGTCCTGGTCATGGTACTCGTTGCGCTCTTCTTGTAAGTATGACCTGGAGGTCCCTTCAAGAGGATCAGACATATCATCATTCCTGGGCCGTCTGGAGTCTTGCCTACGAGAGACTGGAGCAGCATTCATCCTCAAAGAGTTCCTTGTGGTACTTGTCCCTCTTTTCAATTCACGTACCCGGGCTGCTAAGGAAGAGGTGGGTTTCCCATCCCACTTCCTCATATCTTCTCCGTGCTCTTGGAGGTAAAACCATAGATTGCCACGTGGAGTGTACCCTCTCTCCTTAGCTGGGGGACGCTGGCTCCTGATAGCAGAGACCCTTGTTTGTCCTGGTGAGGTATGGAAGATCCCTTCCTTAATTTCTTCTCTTAGCCTCTGGTGTCCTTCTTCAATCTTCTCTTCCAGGCTTCGGACATGTTCAGCCAGTTTGGATTCCACCGATGAGACGTGGGCTCGTAATGGGGCGGTGACAGTGTCTTCATAAATCCTGAGTTTGCTGACCAATGCACCAACCTTGTCCTCTCCCTCCCTCCATTGCAGCGTTGCTAGGTAGCGGGAATACATTTCTGGCCCGAGTCGTGCAAACTTCAACCACATCTGGGATGTGCACTGTACACCATCTGGACTTTTAGGAAACCTTTCGTCCTCTGAAAAGATTATCTCCAGTACAGCCAATTCTCTCAAGCACCGGATACCTTGTTCCATCGTGTTCCACTGTCCTTGCTGTACGTGGAGGTCCTCCTTGCAAAGGTATCTCTCCCTTACACTGGACAACAGTCGCCGCCAGAGGCTGAGAGTTTCCTGCCTTCTTCCAATCCCCTGATCAATGACGACATCTCGAGACAGGGATCCCAGTTGCCTTGCTTCACTTCCATCTAGAATTGTGTCGTTAGCGGCGGCATCCCAGATTCGGAGCAGCCAGGTCAGGATGGACTCGTTCGCCTGTCGTGTGAACTCTCTCCGAAGCTCACGTAGCTCACCCAGGGATAGGGACCGAGTGATTATTTCTGGTTCTGTCTCCTCCGGTGGATGTGAAGGTCCTGCCTCTTCGTCATCATTTGCTATGCGGACTGATTTGGTCTTCGATTTCCTTTTCTGGACAGGGGCGACTGCTATTGGTTTCTGTTGTCCTTCTGGCTCCTCGATGGTTTGTGTGGGCATGGTGCCAGTTGATTTATTTCTTACTCCCTCCGACTCAGCTGTAGTTTGTGTGGACGTGGTGCCAGTTGATTTGCTCCTTCTCTCCTCCCCCTGGCAGTGCTGTACCATGTCAAGCAGTGCCCGGTAAGCAGTGGCCAGGGCCCAGCAGGTTGCTGTGAGCTGACCATCTCTGGAGCTGCCAGAGCATTTTTCCTTTACCAGTTTTATCATGCTGACAGGATCCTGCAGTTGTTCAGGGGTGAATTTCCAGATCATGGGAGGAGAAAACTTCTCCAAATACTGGCCGATGTCCTCCCACTTCCCGTGCCACTCAGTGTTATCCATTCCCAGGACAGGCGTCCAAACAGCCTCCCTAGAAGGCCCTGTTCTGACCCTAAGCATGGTGTAAACAGTACAGAGCAGACAGAGCAGCAGACAGAGCAACACTAACAATAACATTATGCCGTCCTTAGCATCAAAAGGAAAATCAATATTTTCAAAAACTGTTGTACCAGGTCTGAAGGGAAAGAAGGAGGTGAGAGGCTGGAAACCACCATTCCCCACTGTTCCCCCAAAGGGCTGGGTGCAATTTTTAATGAGGCCCCAGAGGTAGCAACCTAAACCAGGACAGGTAAACAGGACTGAATACACATTTACAATGAAACTCATTGCTTCTGAGGTTATGATGACATAAACATAGTATACTAGTAAAGCAATTTGGATCCCTCTCCCTGGTCTTAAAGAGAGCATTAAAAACGGCAAATAGTACCCCATTTGTGGAAATATGAACATGCTCAGATAAAACACCCACATGAATGCACCAAACAACATGTTGATCGGGGAGTTTCTGTGTCCAAATACACAGATGCTTAAAATGAAATTGTGATTCTGACTTCTCTCTCTCTGCCCCACGTTGGGCGCCAAAAATGTGCTGGTTTAAAAGTTAACCAGCAAGGCAAAATGAACTCAATTCA
>NW_020934415.1:0-648 GCF_003984885.1 Neopelma chrysocephalum
TGTGCTGGTTTAAAAGTTAACCAGCAAGGCAAAATGAACTCAATTCAAAAGAGAGATTTATAAGTCAGAATAACAATTTATTAAAATAATGCAATAAGTACAAGTATACAGACAGACAATTGGTTTTAACCCACAAAACCCAAATGTACAAACCCAGCACCCTGGGGTATGAACAAAAGTGGTGTACCTTGGCCCACCCCCCGAGTCCAAAGCAAAGGGAGAGGGGATAAAACCTGCTGGTGGGAGAGCTGCTGCAGTCTGGTCAGAAGTGGTGATTGCAGTCCAGTTGAGGGTGGTGGTCTCAGCCTGGTTGGGAGCAGCGGTGGTCTGCTGTCTTCCTCTAGGTCCCACGAGAGAGAGCCCCAAGGCTCTGAAACTCCCAGTTATATACTCTCCAGTTCAGGCGGGAGTGCTCAGTCCCTCCCTCAGAGTAGGGAATTCCATAAAAGGGCATGTGGATGCTCAGTCCCTCTTATCAGAGCGGGGAATTCCATATAAGGATATCAGAGCGTGGAATTCCATAAAAGGGTACAGGAACATCTTCCCACCTTGCAGGCCTCTACTGACAGCAGTTTTTGGGAAATGGCATGGAGGCTATAGAATACACAGTTTTGGGTCACACCCATCCAGGGATGAATTGGTCCCAGC
>NW_020934416.1:0-7498 GCF_003984885.1 Neopelma chrysocephalum
TGTGGAGGATCAATTGTCGGATTGGGAAAGATACAAGAAGTGGAGAGAACTGTATGGAAATTGAATAGACTGTGAACTTCGAACATGCCGAATGGACCTCCACATCACGGACTGACTGTTATTTTCCCCAGTTATACTGTGTTATTTGTTTCCAATATTATACCCTTACTTGTCACTGGTTTTTATGAAATTTTAATGTACCCTCCATGTTAGCCCTTCTTCCCCCTCAGGTTTTCCCGCCTTGAGTTGTTTATTCCCTGTTCTCCCCTGCTTTCCCGCTCCTCTGCTACTGATTGGCTGAGGTTTGCCGCAGTGCAGAGTGAGTCCCCATTGGCCCTTTCCCCTAGATACTCCAAAGTTACACCTACCTCTCCCTCATCCCCCAATCCTCGCATTCCCTGGGTTGTCAATCCCATGCTCCTCCCCAGTTCTAGGTCCTCCCCTTAGACCTACCCTATTTAAGTCCCTGTTTTCCCTAATAAAGGGGCATTGCTTCACCGACCTTCAACTGTGTCTTGACCCTTATTCGCAGTGCCGCGTCCCCATTCCCTTTACCCCTCGGGCCGTGGCAAGTGGCGCCCAACGTGGGGCACAGTTGAAGGTCTCTCATATTGAGAGAACTCCTGCGTCTCCACTTGGGCTCAGACATCGCCGGGAGAGGTGATCGTCCCGCCGGTCCCCCCAGCTGGACGGACGACTGTGGGCTGTAGAGCTGCACGGGTCGGCGCACCGGAGAAGGTGAGCAGCTGGGGACATTCCACACCCACCCCAATACCAACACCCTAACATTTTTAACAGAAAAGGGAGGATTTCCATAACACCGAAATGGGACTTACACTGTCCACCTCCCAGAAATTTGTATATAGACGTCTTAAAGACTTCATTATTGAACACGGTCACCCCCTGGATAAAAAATCCGCCAAGGCACTCGCCAAATGGCTGGACAGTAAAAACCATAAATTAACCGATGACACCACAGCCGAAGAGTGGCAGGCAATTGGTTACAGCCTATGGCGCAATAATGAAAGGGGGGACCGAAAAGCAAAAAAGGCGCTCATTGCCTGGAGACTAGTTCTGATGGTGCTACAGCACCAAATGATGAACGAGAACAGCAGTCTCCATGTACCATCTACAAAACAAGAAAAATCAACTGCGTCACACCTAAAGCGGCATACACAAGATGGCGGGAGGGAGAAGATATCAACGCGACGAACACAAAATGGCGGCGAGGAGGAGGGAGACGGGAAACGCGCGGGACGGAGGCGGGAAAGAACACCGCGGGAACCATCAGCGCGGGAAACGAGTGGGCGGGCCCTCATAGCACCACCCTCCAGACCACCTCCACCTCCTCCTGCGCGCGTCAGAAACCCCTCCCCTGAGTCACCCACGTGTTCGTCCACTCCCTCCAGCTCCGCCTCCTCCCCTGAAAGGTCACCTTCCGGGGGTGTAAGAGGGGCGAGGGGCGGGGCTAGGCCAAAGGCCAAAGCCGGTTTCCGGCAACATGGCCGCGCCCATAGGGCCCACAGCTCCAAGGCCTACCCCGCCTGCCGCTACCAGAACACTGACACCGACAATGACATGGACCTTACCCAGCGCTCCCCTGAAAGGCACAACGAGATGCCTAACATCTGGAAGCCTTTCAGGGAGGAAGCAGCTCAGGCCAATGACACTGAATTTCTTAAAGCGTTCCCGATATTTTTGGAAGAAGGAAAGGCTCCGGAGTGGAGACCGATCTCGTATCCTATGTTGAAAGACATTAAAAAAGCTATGGTCGAGTATGGCTTGGGAGCGCCATACACGATCGGTCTCCTGGAGTCCTTCTTCCTAGCTTACCTACTAATCCCATACGACATAAGAGCAGTAATCAACGGTCTTTTTACAACCATTCAATCCTCAGTATTCGAGGCTGAGTGGAAGAAATTAATTGTGACCTATGTAAACGAAAAGATGGAGAGAAGGGGAATCCCAGTAAAGCAGGCAATAGACATGCTTTATGGGGAAGGAAGCTATTCAACCAGAGGGGATCAATCCAGAATTGAGCCAAAATTTTTAGAAATCTCAAAAGAATTGGCGTTAGAGGCAGTAAAGAGGGTGGCGGACGCATATGTCCAGACACCCTCTTTCACTCTCATTAATCAGGGCCCTAAAGAACCGTTCATAGATTTTATTACAAGGCTAAAAGAGGCAATTAAGAGACAAGTTAATCAAAAAGAAAGCCAAGAAATTTTATTTAACAAATTGGTAATTGAAAAAGCAAACGAAGATTGTCAGAAAGCACTAAAGTTGCTCAAAGATCCCTCTCTGGTTGAGATGATCGAAGCCTGTAAAAACATTGGCTCCAACTCCCATAAGGCACGTCTATTGGCCGCTGCCTTTACTGGGCCCCAAACATGTTTTAATTGTGGACAAAAAGGCCATTTTAAGAAGCATTGTCCTAAATCCACTTCAGAACCCAACCTACCTAACTTACCCAAATCCCTCTGCCGGAGGTGTGGGAAGGGTTTTCACTGGTCGTCGGCCTGTAGGTCGGTGACCAACATAAATGGTGAACCCCTTCCCCCCAGAAAATCTCCCAACATAAAAAGAAAAGTCACCTTTAGCTCCCTACCCGACCTACGCCAATGCTCTTGTGAGCATTCGGGAAACGGGGAGCAGAGCGCTCAGGGGGGCGCGAGGACACAAACAACCCCTCAGCTACGTTCCATCTTGCGCCAAACATCGCGCCCAACCACCCCGTAATTGGGAAACCTCCGGCAGATCTTGTCCCTTCCCAAAATCAATATACCCCCCTGAAATGGATAACCCTTACTGTTATGCACCCATTAACTCTCTTAAACCAATGTGAGCAAATAATCAAGGTTGTACCATCTACAGAAATAGATTCAAACGCGATATACCTAATAGTCTCTCATCTTTCGGCCGTGGCAAGGGGCATTTTTGTAACTCCTACACTCCTGACAGGGTTGACGAATTCCAACATAGCCATCTGTCTAACTGTCCACCTTCCTCCCATACAGCTGGAGGACCGCTTCCCGGTGGCCAAAATGATCCCCACTGACGATCTTCTCTGCGCGGTGTCGTGGGAAGAAGAACGGAGGAATGACTCGCTGATGGAAGTCCATTGGGCAACCTCAGTGAGGACCTCTCGACCACTACTAATGTGTCGTGTTCTTTTCCCCTTGTCTAGACACCCGCAGAGGGTGACAGTGGAGGGACTTTTGGACACGGGAGCAGACGTGACTATCATCGCCTCCAAGGACTGGCCACATAGTTGGCCAGCCCACACAACGGACATCAAGGTCAGCGGTGTGGGAGGAGTGCAACACCCTGTGAGGAGTCGGGAAATAGTAACAGTATACGGGCCAGAGGGCAGACCTGCATCCCTCCAACCGTACGTATTAAATATACCAGTTACATTATGGGGAAGAGATGCCATGGAACAGTGGCAACTGACACTCGGGACAGAAGAAAATTTTTAGGAGGGGTCACTGAGCAAGTGCAGCTGCCCAAACTGATCTGGAAAACAGAAACACCGGTTTGGGTAGATCAGTGGCCCCTTCCCAAACAAAAGCTGCAAATTCTAAATGATTTAGTTAATCAAGAATTGGCTAAAGGACACTTGGAGCCTTCCACCAGTCCCTGGAACACTCCAGTGTTTGTGATCAAAAAGTCCTCAGGTTCCTGGAGATTTCTCCAGGACCTGCGCAAAGTTAATGAAGTCCTCGAGCCAATGGGAGCCCTCCAGCAGGGAATGCCTTCTCCATCCATGCTCCCTGCTGAATGGCCCCTAGTGGTCATCGACATTAAGGACTGCTTTTTTCATATATATTTGAACCCGGCTGATTCGGCAAAATTCGCATTTTCAGTCCCAGCCATCAACGCCTGTGAACCCCACCGCAGGTTCCAGTGGAAAGTGCTTCCCCAGGGGATGAAAAACTCTCCGACACTTTGTCAGATGTTTGTGGCGAAAGTGTTGGAGCCAATCAGAAAGAAATTTCCGCAATCAATCATCTTCCATTATATGGACGATGTATTGATTTGCGCAAAAACTAAATTGTCAGTCAGACAAACATTGGACGCTACAATTGCGGCCCTAAATTCAAATGGATTGGAGATATCCCCTGAAAAGATACAGAGAGAAGCACCTTGGAGGTACCTCGGACTCCAAATTGACACGAAAACTATAAAACCTCAATCAGTTGAAATTGACGGAAAAGTCCGAACTTTAAACGACCTCCAAAAACTACTGGGAGCGATTAATTGGATCAGACCTGTGCTGGGGATCACAACCGGTGATCTGCACCCACTGTTCGAACTTCTAAAAGGAGATGCAGATCTGTCCTCCCCTAGATTTTTAACATCTGACGCCAGAAAAGCCCTTGCCACCGTCGAAACAAAAATATCTGAGAGACAATCCAATCGAAGGATGGAGGGACTGCCATCCTCACTAATCATCATTAGAGAAAGACATCAACCGTTAGCCATACTGGGACAAATCACGACAGATCAAAAAGACTTCTGTCTGTGGGAGTGGTTGTTCCTCCCCCACCAATTTTCAAAAACAATTATAACAATAGCAGAGATGATTGGCAAACTAATTTTCAAAGGCCGCACCAGGTGTTTAGAACTCAGTGGAGAGGAACCAAATTACATCTACCTCCCATTGACTTCTGAACATCTGGAACAACTGCTGCAGAATTCTACAGACTTTCAAATCGCCATCGGGGGCTACCCAGGAGAAATAAAATTTCATCTCCCGGCGTGCCCATTGTTGCAAAGATTAATCCCAATTCCATTAAAATTGAAAGTTATGCAATCAGAACTACCCATAAAAAATGCAAAAACCATTTTTACCGATGGCTCAGGGAGAACCGGAAATGCAGTAATTGTCTGGAAACAAAAGAATAATTGGCACCAAGACATTCATAAAGTACAAGGTTCCCCACAAATTGTAGAGTTATCAGCAGTTGTTCGCGCCTTCCAAATTTTCGATAAAGAACCTATCAACATCGTTTCAGATTCGGCGTACGTTGTGGGCATCGTCAAACGGATTGAAAATTCATATTTAAAAGAGGTGTCCAATGAAAACTTATCTAATCTGTTGAAAAAATTATTATTCTTGATAGAAATCAGAGAATTTAGATATTACATCGTACACACAAGATCCCATACTACTCTACCAGGTCCTGTGGCTGAGGGGAACCAGATCGCCGATCATCTGGCAGGTATGGTTGTTACCCCAAATTTGTACCAACAAGCAAAAATTTCTCATGAATTTTTTCACCAGAATGCGCGATCGCTAAAAAAACAATTTGGCCTCAAAATAACACAAGCAAAAGAAATTCTAAAAGCATGTCCTGATTGCCAAAAGATCGCCCCACTGGTTCCAGAGGGGACAAATCCCAGGGGGCTGACAGCACTGGAGATTTGGCAATCTGATGTTACACATGTACCAGAATTTGGCAAACTAAAGTACGTTCATGTATCGGTAGACACGTTTTCAAAAATGATTGTAGCCACCGCGCATTCTGGCGAAAAAAGCAAAGACGTCAAAAAACATTTCCTGTCTGCTTTTGCTAGGATGGGAGTCCCCAAACAAATTAAAACTGATAATGGACCATCCTATGTATCAGCAGACACGAAAAAGTTTTTTGATGATTGGGGAATACATCATACCACTGGAATTCCCCACAACCCCACAGGACAAGGTATAGTAGAACGAGCCCACCAAAACATCAAAAATTTGCTCAATAAACAAAAAAGGGGGAGTATTGGCCTAACTCCTCAAGAAAGATTGGAAAAAGTCATGTATGTATTAAATTTTTTAAATTTAGCAGAGGAACACGAAACTCACACAGACAGAAGTCCCATAGATAAGCATTTTAAGTCAGAAGATGTGCTAAATAATCAAAAAGCAAAAATCATGTACAAAGATCCAATTACAGAATCGTGGACGGGCCCTTTCTCCCTAATCACTTGGGGGAAAGGGTACGCATGTATTACAGGACCGACAGGACCAAAGTGGGTCCCAACCAGACGGATAAGGATATACCAGGAACGAGACACGACATGTGGACCATCTATCTCTCCACCATCTCCATCGTCATCCTAGGACTTACCGACGTCTCCACATCTTTCCCCCTGAAGGACTGGATGCAACAACCCACCGAAAATCTATGGGTAACGTTGGCTAAAGCTACAGGAACGGACACCTTGTGTCTGGCCCAATCGGGCGCTGGCAACCCCTTTCAAACCTGTCTTGTAGGTGTCCCTATTTCCTCAGTTAACGATTGGAGTACGTTTTTACCATTAACCCGAATTACAGACCCTCTTCCTTTCACTTCCGCTACTCTCGCTCAAGCAGTCTCTCGCACTCACCTCTCTTTTGATCCTCCCCAAGAGATTGATCTTTTCGGTTCAATCCCTACTAACACCTGCATCTTATTTCACCGCTACACAGAACCAAAATTGTTCACCCCCTTCAATGTCTCTGCCAACAAACCCATCTATCGCGAACTTCCTTCCTCGTGGTGTAACCACTCTGTGATCACTGCGGTGACCACAGAGACAATACCGAGGTGGAGAAAACTCCCCCAAGGGTTTTTCCTCCTGTGCGGGGACCGAGCGTGGCAGGGGATTCCTGCATACCCGGAGGGTGGTCCTTGCACAGTGGGAAAACTTGCCCTTTTCAATCCGGCCAAATTTCAACTTCCAGATCAAGCCTCCTCCCCACAAGATTCGGCTCCAAATTCTCCCTTATCAAAAATCAGTAGAACAAAAAGAACATTCGTCCTATATGAACGCCCAGTCCTCCCAAAACCTCGTCCTACACCTCCAAAACCCCCAGCACCTCTCGCCGCCCCGGCTCCTAAGACACCCCCTCTCCTTGTTCCACCCTCTTTTACCGTTCCACCACCTTTACCATTCCCTGAGGACTGCAATTCCCATATCTACATTTGGCCTCGCATCAAAAATTTCTGGGCTTCCTTTCCATTTTCAGGAATAGGAACCGCTCACGCGTTATCTCTTCTCACCCACCTCGGTTGCTGGCTCACGAAGGAAGCGAACGCAACGACAACGGCGATAGAGGGGTTGTTGGCAGACACACAGAAACTAAAAGAAGTTAGTCTACAAAATCGTGCAGCTATTGACTTCCTACTCTTGGCACACGGACACGGGTGCCAAGAGTTTGAAGGCATGTGCTGCATGAATTTCTCAGACCATGCTCAATCGATCCACCAAAGTATTGATAAATTAAAGAATTTGGTCCAAGATATCCGTCAATCCCACAGTGAGGGGTTAGACGGACTTTTCGATTGGCTTAAATTCCCGTCAATCCCCAATTGGCTCAGAAAAATATTAATTTTGGCTCTGATTTCTGTGGGTGGTCTTTTTGCTTTGTGCACTTGCTTGCCCTGTCTTTTTGTTTGTTTCCGCCAGCTGTTCCTGAAATCAATCAACGCCAACGTTGTGTCAGTAAATAAAGAAGGGGGAGATG
>NW_020934417.1:0-6074 GCF_003984885.1 Neopelma chrysocephalum
TGTACTGGTTTAAAAGTTAACCAGCAAGGCAAAATGAACTCAATTCAAAAGAGAGATTTATAAGTCAGAATAACAATTTATTAAAATAATGCAATAAGTACAATTATACAGACAGACAATTGGTTTTAATCCACAAAACCCAAATGTACAAACCCAGCACCCTGGGGTATGAACAAAAGTGGTGTACCTTGGCCCACCCCCCGAGTCCAAAGCAAAGGGAGAGGGAATAAACCTGCTGGTGGGAGAGCTGCTGCAGTCTGGTCAGAAGTGGTGATTGCAGTCCAGTCGAGGGTGGTGGTCTCAGCCTGGTTGGGAGCAGCAGTGGTCTGCTGTCTTCCTCTGGGTCCCACGAGAGAGAGCCAAGGCTCTGAAACTCCCAGTTATATACTCTCCAGTTCAGGCGGGAGTGCTCAGTCCCTCCCTCAGAGTAGGGAATTCCATAAAAGGGCATGTGGATGCTCAGTCCCTCTTATCAGAGCGGGGAATTCCATATAAGGATATCAGAGCGGGGAATTCCATAAAAGGGTACAGGAACATCTTCCCACCTTGCAGGCCTCTACTGACAGCAGTTTTTGGGAAATGGCATGGAGGCTATAGAATACACAGTTTTGGGCTACACCCATCCAGGGATGAACTGGTCCCAGCCATTCTAACCAGGACATTATCCACCCCTTATTCTATGCCATCCATGTCATGCCCAAATTAACTCCCTTAAAAACTATGTCTCTTTAAAACTATATACACATATGTACAATGAAACATTACGGACCATTCTCACTCAAAATTAGGTCCCCTTGTGGTACACAACGTGTCTCCCCATCTTTTTGCATTACCCACCAGGTGAAACCAGGTCCTTGAGCAAAAACAATCCCTCGGATGGGTTTGCCTTTGCTTGAGGTGGGACTAATCCAAACAGTCTTCCCTAACATACCTCTCATATGCACCACGGGGACTTTATCTCCATCTACAGTATGCAAGGGTTCTGATTGGGCAGGGCCAGCTCGATTAATGGAGCCTCGCGTGTTGACCAACCAGGTGGCCTTTGCTAAATGCAGCTCCCAGTGTTTGAGAGTCTCCCCACACAGTGCCTTCAGGGTGGTTTTCAGCAGTCCGTTGCACCGTTCAACTTTTCCAGCAGCTGGTGCATGGTAGGGGATATGATACACCCACTCAATGCCGTGCTCTCTGGCCCAGGTGTCTACGAGGCCATTCTTGAAATGGGTCCCATTATCAGACTCAATTCTCTCCGGGGTGCCGTGTCGCCACAGGACTTGTTTTTCAAGGCCCAGGATGGTATTCCGGGCAGTGGCATGAGGTACGGGGTATGTCTCCAGCCATCCAGTACTTCCTTCTACCATGGTCAGTACGTAGCGCTAGCCCTGGCGGGTTTTGGGGAGCGTGATGTAGTCAACTTGCCAGGCTTCCCCATACCTGTACTATGACCACCGTCCACCATACCATAGAGGCTTCACCCGCTTGGCCTGCTTGATGGCAGCACATGTCTCACAGTCATGGATGACCTGTGAGACAATGTCCTTGGTTAAGTCCACCCCTCGGTCCTGAGCCCATCTGTATGTTGCATCTCTCCCCTGGTGACCGGAGGCGTCATGGGCCCATCGAGCCAGAAATAATTCTCCTTTGTGTTGCCAATCCAGATCCACCTGAGAGACTTTAATCCTGGCAGCTCGGTCCGCCTGCTCGTTGTTGCGATGCTCCTCATTAGCCCGTTTCTTGCGTACGTGAGCGTCTACGTGACCGACCTTCACACTCAGCTTCTCTACCCGGCCAGCGATGTCCTGCCACATCTCCACTGCCCAGATGGGTTTCCCTTGGCGCTGCCAGTTGGCCTTTCTCCATCGCTCTAGCCATCCCCACAGAGCATTGGCCACCATCCATGAGTCAGTGTAGATATAGAGTCTTGGCCACTTCTCGCGTTCAGCTATATCCAAAGCCAACTGAACGGCTTTAAGCTCTGCGAACTGACTTGACCCACCTTGTCCTTCGGTTGCTTCTGCAACTCGCCGTGTGGGACTCCACACGGCTGCTTTCCATTTTCGGTTTGTCCCTACAATGCGGCAGGAGCCATCCGTGAAGAGCGCATATCGTCTTTCATCTGCTGGTAGCTTGTCATATGGTGGGGCCTCCTCAGCCCGTGTCACCTGCTCCTCTTCTTCTTCAGAGGATAGTCCAAAACTCTCACCTTCGGGCCAATTGGTGATAATTTCCAGAATCCCAGGGCGATTAGGATCCCTATCCGGGTTCGTTGTGTGATCAGAGCGATCCACTTACTCCATGTGGCATCGGTGGCGTGATGTGTAGCAGGAACTCTCCCCTTGAACATCCAGCCCAGCACTGGTAGTCGGGGTGCCAGGAGGAGCTGCGCTTCGGTGCCGATCACTTCTGAGGCAGCTCGAAGTCCTTCATAAGCAGCCAGGATCTCTTTCTCAGTTGGTGTATAGCTGGCTTCAGATCCTTTGTATCCCCGACTCCAGAATCCCAGCGGTCGTCCTCGGGTCTCCCCAGGCACTTTCTGCCAGAGGCTCCAAGAAGGGCCATTCTTCCCGGCTGCAGTGTAGAGCACGTTCTTCACGTCCTGTCCTGTCCTTACTGGCCCAAGGGCTACCGCATGGGCAATCTCCTGTTTGATTTGTTCAAAGGCCTGTTGTTGTTCAGGGCCCCACTGGAAATCATTTTTCTTCCGTGTCACAAGGTAGAGAGGGCTTACAATTTGACTGTACTCGGGGATATGCATCCTCCAAAAGCCCACAGCGCCTAGGAAAGCCTGTGTTTCCTTCTTGCTGGTTGGTGGGGACATGGCTGCTATTTTGTTAATTACCTCCGTTGGAATTAGGCGACGTCCATCTTGCCACTTCACTCCTAAGAACTGAATTTCCTGAGCAGGTCCCTTGACCTTACTTCGTTTAATGGCAAAACCAGCTCTTAGGAGGATCTGGATTATCTTCTCTCCTTTCTCGAAGACTTCCCCCGCTGTGTTCCCCCATACAATGATGTCATCAATGTACTGTAGATGTTCTGGAGCCTCGCCCTTTTCCAGTGCAGTCTGGATCAGTCCATGGCAAATGCTGGGACTGTGTTTCCACCCCTGAGGCAGTCGATTCCAGGTGTACTGCACACCTCTCCAAGTGAAAGCAAATTGTGGCCTGCATTCCGCTGCCAAAGGAATGGAGAAGAAGGCGTTGGCAATGTCAATGGTGGCATACCACTTGGCTGCCTTGGACTCCAGCTCGTACTGGAGCTCCAGCATGTCCGGCACAGCAGCACTCAGGGGTGGTGTGACTTCATTGAGTCCACGGTAATCCACCGTCAGCCTCCACTCTCCGCTGGACTTACGCACTGGCCATATAGGGCTATTAAAGGGTGAGCGAGTCTTGCTGACCACCCCCTGGGTCTCCAGTTCACGGATCATCTTATGTATGGGAGTCACAGAGTCTCGGTCGGTGCGGTATTGCCGACGGTGCACGGTTGCTGTGGCTATCGGTACCAACTGTTCTTCAACCTTCAGCAGTCCCACAGCAGAGGGGTCCTCTGAAAGGCCAGGCAAGGTGTTCAACTGTTTAATTTCCTCTGCCTCCACAGTAGCTATGCCAAACGCCCAACGAAGTCCTTTTGGGTCTTTGAAATACCCACTCCTCAGGTAATCTATGCCAAGGATACACGGGGCCTCTGGACCAGTCACGATGGGGTGTCTGTGCCATTCCTTCCCAGTCAGGCTCACTTCAGCTTCCAGTACAGTCAGCTGTTGGGATCCCCCTGTCACCCCAGAAATAGAGATGGATTCTGCCCCTATGTATCTTGATGGCATCAAAGTACATTGTGCGCCGGTGTCAACTAAAGCCTTATATCTTTGTGGCTCTTATGTGCCAGGCCACCGAATCCACACTGTCCAATAGACTCGATTGTCCCTCTCCTCTACCTGGCTAGAGGCAGGGCACCCCTAGTCCTGGTCATGGTACTCGTTGCGCTCTTCTTGTAAGTATGACCTGGAAGTCCCTTCAAGAGGATCAGACATATCATCATTCCTGGGCCGTCTGGAGTCTTGCCTGCGAGAGACTGGAGCAGCATTCATCTTCAAAGAGTTCCTTGTGGTACTTGTCCCTCTTTTCAATTCACGTACCCGGGCTGCTAAGGAAGAGGTGGGTTTCCCATCCCACTTCCTCATATCTTCTCCGTGCTCTTGGAGGTAAAACCATAGATTGCCACGTGGAGTGTACCCTCTCTCCTTAGCTGGGGGACGCTGGCTCCTGATAGCAGAGACCCTTGTTTGTCCTGGCGAGGTATGGAAGATCCCTTCCTTAATTTCTTCTCTTAGCCTCTGGTGTCCTTCTTCAATCTTCTCTTCCAGGCTTCGGACATGTTCAGCCAGTTTGGTTTCCACCGATGAGACGTGGGCTCGTAATGGGGCGGTGACAGTGTCTTCATAAATCCTGAGTTTGCTGACCAATGCACCAACCTTGTCCTCTCCCTCCCTCCATTGCAGCGTTGCTAGGTAGCGGGAATACATTTCTGGCCCGAGTCGTGCAAACTTCAACCACATCTGGGATGTGCACTGTACACCATCTGGACTTTTAGGAAATCTTTCGTCCTCTGAAAAGATTATCTCCAGTACAGCCAATTCTCTCAAGCACCGGATACCTTGTTCCATCGTGTTCCACTGTCCTTGCTGTACGTGGAGGTCCTCCTTGCAAAGGTATCTCTCCCTTACACTGGACAACAGTCGCCGCCACAGGCTGAGAGTTTCCTGCCTCCTTCCAATCCCCTGATCAATGACGACATCTCGAGACAGGGATCCCAGTTGCCTTGCTTCACTTCCATCTAGAATTGTGTCGTTAGCGGCGGCATCCCAGATTCGGAGCAGCCAGGTCAGGATGGACTCGTTCGCCTGTCGTGTGAACTCTCTCCGAAGCTCACGTAGCTCACCCAGGGATAGGGACCGAGTGATTATTTCTGGTTCTGTCTCCTCCGGTGGATGTGAAGGTCCTGCCTCTTCGTCATCATTTGCTATGCGAACTGATTTGGTCTTCGATTTCCTTTTCTGGACAGGGGCGACTGCTATTGGTTTCTGTTGTCCTTCTGGCTCCTCGATGGTTTGTGTGGGCATGGTGCCAGTTGATTTATTTCTTACTCCCTCCGACTCAGCTGTAGTTTGTGTGGACGTGGTGCCAGTTGATTTGCTCCTTCTCTCCTCCCCCTGGCAGTGCTGTACCATGTCAAGCAGTGCCCGGTAAGCAGTGGCCAGGGCCCAGCAGGTTGCTGTGAGCTGACCATCTCTGGAGCTGCCAGAGCATTTTTCCTTTACCAGTTTTATCATGCTGACAGGATCCTGCAGTTGTTCAGGGGTGAATTTCCAGATCATGGGAGGAGAAAACTTCTCCAAATACTGGCCGATGTCCTCCCACTTCCCGTGCCACTCAGCGTTATCCATTCCCAGGACAGGCGTCCAAACAGCCTCCCTAGAAGGCCCTGTTCTGACCCTAAGCATGGTGTAAACAGTACAGAGCAGACAGAGCAGCAGACAGAGCAACACTAACAATAACATTATGCCGTCCTTAGCATCAAAAGGAAAATCAATATTTTCAAAAACTGTTGTACCAGGTCTGAAGGGAAAGAAGGAGGTGAGAGGCTGGAAACCACCATTCCCCACTGTTCCCCCAAAGGGCTGGGTGCAATTTTTAATGAGGCCCCAGAGGTAGCAACCTAAACCAGGACAGGTAAACAGGACTGAATACACATTTACAATGAAACTCATTGCTTCTGAGGTTATGATGACATAAACATAGTATACTAGTAAAGCAATTTGGATCCCTCTCCCTGGTCTTAAAGAGAGCATTAAAAACGGCAAATAGTACCCCATTTGTGGAAATATGAACATGCTCAGATAAAACACCCACGTGAATGCTCCAAACAGCATGTTGATCGGGGAGTTTCTGTATCCAAATACACAGATGCTTAAAATGAAATTGTGATTCTGACTTCTCTCTCTCTGCCCCAACGTTTGGGCGCCAAAAATGTACTGGTTTAAAAGTTAACCAGCAAGGCAAAATGAACTCAATTCA
>NW_020934418.1:0-1034 GCF_003984885.1 Neopelma chrysocephalum
CTCCAAAATTCTTGTTTTTGCTTTTCAGTTATGGCACTGCTGTGAACAAATTGTGAAGATAATTTTTTTCCTAAACTTAATTATTTCAAGACTTTTCCTAATATTAATGTTTCATCACCAGTTGCTGTAGTTATTAACCGCAAAGAAAATGCCAGGATAATAAATGGGAACCATATAGGAATATCCTTTTAAATAATTTCTTTGTTATTTTATGGGTACTTCTATGTTTTGTAAACCACCTGTAACACTGATGATAGGGCGTATCTTCACAGGAGATATACAACAAAGACATCACTTCTGTGAAAGATTCACTTCTGGCCTGACACTGATTCCTCAAATCTTTCACAGTAGTGATGTCTTTGTTGTATATCTCCTGTGAAGATACGCCCTATCATCAGTGTTACAGGTGGTTTACAAAACATAGAAGTACCCATAAAATAACAAAGAAATTATTTAAAAGGATATTCCTATATGGTTCCCATTTATTATCCTGGCATTTTCTTTGCGGTTAATAACTACAGCAACTGGTGATGAAACATTAATATTAGGAAAAGTCTTGAAATAATTAAGTTTAGGAAAAAAATTATCTTCACAATTTGTTCACAGCAGTGCCATAACTGAAAAGCAAAAACAAGAATTTTGGAGCTGAGAGGTTGTTAATATCTTAAATTAGATTTGCTGTTGAAAAAAAAGTGACATTAAATTGCATTCTTAAGAGTCAACTCTCATAGGTAATTCCTCCAAAATTCTTGTTTTTGCTTTTCAGTTATGGCACTGCTGTGAACAAATTGTGAAGATAATTTTTTTCCTAAACTTAATTATTTCAAGACTTTTCCTAATATTAATGTTTCATCACCAGTTGCTGTAGTTATTAACCGCAAAGAAAATGCCAGGATAATAAATGGGAACCATATAGGAATATCCTTTTAAATAATTTCTTTGTTATTTTATGGGTACTTCTATGTTTTGTAAACCACCTGTAACACTGATGATAGGGCGTATCTTCACAGGAGATATACAACAAAGACATCACT
>NW_020934419.1:0-667 GCF_003984885.1 Neopelma chrysocephalum
GTTTCAAGATGAATTGGTTGCCTACTACAATTATCTAAAGGACCTATCTGTACAGCTCACACACCAGAGAAGGCCCACATTGAACTTGGCCTTACCTGATTGACTGTGTCATTTCAATAGAGGAAATGGGAATGGGATTGTACATTGACTGTTGCAATTAAACTGGCTCCACTGTCTTCATAACTTCTAGCAAGCGCACTTAATCTCAAGTCATACTGTCTTTAAAGCTTGCAGAAGTTATGAAGACAGTGGAGCCAGTTTAATTGCAACAGTCAATGTACAATCCCATTCCCATTTCCTCTATTGAAATGAAACAGTCAATCAGGTAAGGCCAAGTTCAATGTGGGCCTTCTCTGGTGTGTGAGCTGTACAGATAGGTCCTTTAGATAATTGTAGTAGGCAACCAATTCATCTTGAAACGTCTGCTTTCCAAAACCCAGGTGGACATTTAAAGTCTATTTTTTTCTCCTGTACCCAGTGTTTCAAGATGAATTGGTTGCCTACTACAATTATCTAAAGGACCTATCTGTACAGCTCACACACCAGAGAAGGCCCACATTGAACTTGGCCTTACCTGATTGACTGTGTCATTTCAATAGAGGAAATGGGAATGGGATTGTACATTGACTGTTGCAATTAAACTGGCTCCACTGTCTTCATAACTTCT
>NW_020934420.1:0-550 GCF_003984885.1 Neopelma chrysocephalum
ATGATATTTGCTTTACAGACGGGCCACAAAAGTAGGTTAAAAAAAAAAACCCCAAAACCCAAGACGGAAACAGACACCTTGAGCTTGCAGGAAATAGTTGTACGTATTTTGGGGCCTTTTTTTTTAACCTACTTTTGTGGCCCTTCTGTAAAGCAAATATCATTTATTACTAATCCTGCAGAAAGAGCCTGAAGTTTTTTTCTCTCCCTCTCTGCAAAAGGCTGCCTTGTTTGTGCCTCTGCCCTGTAACAAACAAGAAGATAAATGAGACATTTATGCCAAAGTAATAATTCTAAATCTGTTGTTTTGACCTCTATGCCAAATTTCCTCCACCTTCTGCTTCCCAATACACATATGTTCAGAGATAAATGATAGAGCAGTTTGTTGAACAGAGCTGTGCACACATTACAGGGTTCAGTTGGCAGGAAAAAAATGTACTGTTTTATCTGAGCCAATGGCATGTAATGCAGAAAATTTGGCTTAGAGGTCAAAACAACAGATTTAGAATTATTACTTTGGCATAAATGTCTCATTTATCTTCTTGTTTGTT
>NW_020934421.1:0-513 GCF_003984885.1 Neopelma chrysocephalum
TTAAGAACTGAACAGCACGTCAAAGAGGAGAGGGAGAGAAAGCCTTATATTTTTGTGTCTGGAGAGATAAAACCTGCAGGAAGAAGCCTTTAGATCAAAGATCCTCTCATTTTCCTTTCTTCCTTTTATTTTCAAAATATTGTCCTTTGTGCCCTTTGACTCTGAAGTTCCCAGTGGTTTATTGCATTGATTATTTTTCATTACTGTTCTCCAAATTTCTCTGACTGTCAAAATCATCTCTGTGGTTGCTGCGTTATCACTGGCATGGATGAACATTTCCAGAGTCCCATGTGGATTTGAGACTGCACCACAGAGATGATTTTGACAGTCAGAGAAATTTGGAGAACAGTAATGAAAAATAATCAATGCAATAAACCACTGGGAACTTCAGAGTCAAAGGGCACAAAGGACAATATTTTGAAAATAAAAGGAAGAAAGGAAAATGAGAGGATCTTTGATCTAAAGGCTTCTTCCTGCAGGTTTTATCTCTCCAGACACAAAAATATAAGGCTT
>NW_020934422.1:0-747 GCF_003984885.1 Neopelma chrysocephalum
AAAAAAACCTCCAGGTGAAACAGTTAGAATCTATTAAAGTTGCCCAAAAAAAACCACAAAAACCCATCCAAACCAAACCACCCAACCAACCAACCAAAAAATGCCCACAAAACCAGAAAGCAGGACCTTTTGAACAGAAACGTAAGAAAATCAAAGGCCAAGGGGGAAAATAAAGGGAAATAAAGGAAAATAAAGGAAAATATATACTCTTTAGATATTCATAATATAATGCTTCCTAACCCTTTCAGCAATGGAAGAGTTTACTCTCTACTGCAGAGTAATTTGGAGTGAGAAGGAGAAATATAAAAATATAAAACTATTCTTGGACAGTGTACTGGTTTTTTCTAGGATAAAGTTAGTCTTCTTCATAGTAGCTTGTATGGTTCTATGTTTCATATTGGAGACAAAACCAGTGCACTGTCCAAGAATAGTTTTATATTTTTATATTTCTCCTTCTCACTCCAAATTACTCTGCAGTAGAGAGTAAACTCTTCCATTGCTGAAAGGGTTAGGAAGCATTATATTATGAATATCTAAAGAGTATATATTTTCCTTTATTTTCCTTTATTTCCCTTTATTTTCCCCCTTGGCCTTTGATTTTCTTACGTTTCTGTTCAAAAGGTCCTGCTTTCTGGTTTTGTGGGCATTTTTTGGTTGGTTGGTTGGGTGGTTTGGTTTGGATGGGTTTTTGTGGTTTTTTTTGGGCAACTTTAATAGATTCTAACTGTTTCACCTGGAGGTTTTTTT
>NW_020934423.1:0-3049 GCF_003984885.1 Neopelma chrysocephalum
ATAATAATAATGGCCAGTCTTCGCGAACGAAGATTTGGGGAAAGGTCTTTTTACCTTTCCAGCCTGCGCAATGGATTTTTTAGGGGAGACACAGCCTGCGCTGAACTGAGCCCACCCTTTAATCCTAAGGTTCATCTGCCGGGGCCAAGCAAGCTTGGACAATGGCAGTGAGGTCCTCAGGACGTAGGTTTGTTTAGAATGACCTTCTCATAGATGGATGGCCTCACAGGGCTAACGGGCTCCATCTGCCCGGGGGACTGGCTGGGATTCAAACCTGGGTCGCAGAGGTGAGAGTCCTGCATGCTAACCACCAGGCCACCATAGGAACTTTCAAAAGTGATCCTTGCTGTCTGAGACACTGGTCTTCAGGGACAGCAATTCATCCTTTGGAGGGAATTGTGAACTAGAGTCAGCAAAATCAGGAAAAATAAAATTGGATATCTAACTTTTAAGAAGCTCTGCATATAGAGTGTATACTGTTATTTCCTTCTCACATACAGCCTATTAGTAAAGACAACATGTCATGTAAGCATGATGACCATTATCATGTCAGATTTATATAGACAATTGGGTGCGGGACCCCTGGTGGCCTAGTGGTTAGCATGCAGGACTCTCACCTCTGCGACCCAGGTTTGAATCCCAGCCAGTCCCCCGGGCAGATGGAGCCCGTTAGCCCTGTAAGGCCATCCATCTATGAGAAGGTCACTCTAAACAAACCTACGTCCTGAGGACCTCACTGCCATTGTCCAAGCTTGCTTGGCCCCGGCAGATGAACCTTAGGATTAAAGGGTGGGCTCAGTTCAGCGCAGGCTGTGTCTCCCCTAAAAAATCCATTGCGCAGGCTGGAAAGGTAAAAAGACCTTTCCCCAAATCTTCGTTCGCGAAGACTGGCCATTATTATTATTATCAAAGCAATCTTTGAAGGAATTGAGTTTGATGAGAAAACTTAACTGAGTTTGTCTAGCAGTGATGTTATTTTTGCTTGGACTAGAGGTTTATCCCTCAGACTTGAGGGACTTGATCTGACAGGAAAAGATGTAAATGCTGCAGTAACTCTCAGAATTAGCAACTCTTAGAAAGGATTCACTTCTGTGAGTGTTGATGTAATGTCTGTATGAGACATTGGACAAATTTATAGGTAAAGAAGGTCTCACAAGTATAGTGCAGAGAGGCATCTTCCAAAAACTGCTGATTCCATGTATTGAAACTTATCCTGAAGATCAGAGTTGTTGTTATTCACTGCAGAAACAGGTCTGAAATTGTCCTAGAGAAGTCAACAGAACTAACAGAACTGTTAACAGAATCTAACAGGACATTCTGGCCCAGTCACTGATCTTCCTCAGAAACGACAGGAGATGAAGTTCTCACCTCAGCATAAGAGACCTGAGTAAAAGGTATGATTTCTGAACTCACCAGAACCTCAGAGGTTCCACCCTGTATCAGAAATAAAACTACTTGGTAATATTATGTTTCTGTGTGGAGAGTTCCTGGAAAAAAAAAGTTCCAACTAGTAGAAATTCAAAAGCAGTTGCATAGCTTCATGAAACTTTACAATGGGAAAATTAACTGTTAGAGATTAGGAAGGACATAAGGTAATGGTGTGAAAAATGTTAAATTTTCTTTTTGATAGATTTTTATTCCAGTGCCTCAACAAGTGGTAAATTGCCATTCTCATATCTAGAGAAACAGGGAAATGGAGGAAAATATTTTCCATTTGTTGAACCCCTTATTTGACCTCTTTGTCAAAAGAAAGTAATAAGATCACTTCCATTCAGAGCCGTGCTCAGCCCAGCAGAGCTACATATTCCAGTGACATCTTCCATGTGCAGAATGATGAAGTCTTTACTCTGACCTGGGAGTCTATCTGGCCAGAATCTAACATCCCAACTTCACTGAATCTATGGAAAATTTTGTAGTGGCACCTGCGTATCAAAAGTTTCACCCTAAGTGCCAAGATGGAATGACCTAAAAATCCAAATTCAAATACATTCAAAATTAACTGAAATAAATGTTAAACCATTGTCTTTAGGGTTTCTGCCATATAAAAGACAGAAAAAAGAAAGTCGCAACATCTTCCTTGAGAAAAGTGCAACTACTACTGAAGCTGGGATTGTTGTTTAAGTAATAGACAGTGCAGGTTATTAATGAGATGAAGTGTGAAATGCCCAGGAGTGTTATAAACTACACAGAATACAGAATTGACCTGTGCTATAACTTCTTTTTCTTTCAATTTATTACTAAATGGGTACTCACAAACTAGAATATAATTTACTGAATGAATGGAGTCCTGAGTTGTTCTTTTTTGGCTATAAAGAAAAGTTGGCTTTTTAATAAAACTTCTGAAAAGCCTAGAATTTGTTTTACTTGGTTTCTTAATGATCCTACAAATCTGGCACGAAAAGCAAACTGATGTTGTTACAAAGAGGGAAGATGGAAAATTGGAGAAATCATGCTTTTCCATAATGGAAGATCTGAAAAGTTAATACTCAAATACAAATGAGTAGTTTCGTTGTACTGCAAACATCTGTGTCCTGAAACCAATTTTACATGCAGCCAGTGGAAATGAACACTTCCCATGTGTGCTGGCCTAACACTAGAGAAATGTTTAGAGCTGTTGGAGAACCCTGGGATGAAACATTTTCCTTTGGAAAATGGCAGGCTGATGAAATAGAGGTTTTTCTAAGAATGAGTTCCTTTCAAAAACCTTTTGATTCTTGAAAAAAAAAGTACTGACACTGCCAAAAAATTTTTGGCTTAACATTTTTAAATACAAATATTCCATTTTTATTTCAAACTAACTTCTCATTCCCCTAAATTAATTAATGTGGGACAGTAATTAACTAACTTCAGACACAAGTATGTCAGCATTATCCATGTGCTATTGCTAGGGGATTATTCCATAGCAGAACAGAAGAGATGCCATTTGCTTGTTTTTACTGAATATTCGAGACCATGAGCTATCTAATTCCAGTGTAAAACCCCCACTGTACCTGCAAAAATTATGTATAAATGTTAATAGTATTTTATAATGTAAATCCTTCATAGCACT
>NW_020934424.1:0-2192 GCF_003984885.1 Neopelma chrysocephalum
AGTGCTATGAAGGATTTACATTATAAAATACTATTAACATTTATACATAATTTTTGCAGGTACAGTGGGGGTTTTACACTGGAATTAGATAGCTCATGGTCTCGAATATTCAGTAAAAACAAGCAAATGGCATCTCTTCTGTTCTGCTATGGAATAATCCCCTAGCAATAGCACATGGATAATGCTGACATACTTGTGTCTGAAGTTAGTTAATTACTGTCCCACATTAATTAATTTAGGGGAATGAGAAGTTAGTTTGAAATAAAAATGGAATATTTGTATTTAAAAATGTTAAGCCAAAAATTTTTTGGCAGTGTCAGTACTTTTTTTTTCAAGAATCAAAAGGTTTTTGAAAGGAACTCATTCTTAGAAAAACCTCTATTTCATCAGCCTGCCATTTTCCAAAGGAAAATGTTTCATCCCAGGGTTCTCCAACAGCTCTAAACATTTCTCTAGTGTTAGGCCAGCACACATGGGAAGTGTTCATTTCCACTGGCTGCATGTAAAATTGGTTTCAGGACACAGATGTTTGCAGTACAACGAAACTACTCATTTGTATTTGAGTATTAACTTTTCAGATCTTCCATTATGGAAAAGCATGATTTCTCCAATTTTCCATCTTCCCTCTTTGTAACAACATCAGTTTGCTTTTCGTGCCAGATTTGTAGGATCATTAAGAAACCAAGTAAAACAAATTCTAGGCTTTTCAGAAGTTTTATTAAAAAGCCAACTTTTCTTTATAGCCAAAAAAGAACAACTCAGGACTCCATTCATTCAGTAAATTATATTCTAGTTTGTGAGTACCCATTTAGTAATAAATTGAAAGAAAAAGAAGTTATAGCACAGGTCAATTCTGTATTCTGTGTAGTTTATAACACTCCTGGGCATTTCACACTTCATCTCATTAATAACCTGCACTGTCTATTACTTAAACAACAATCCCAGCTTCAGTAGTAGTTGCACTTTTCTCAAGGAAGATGTTGCGACTTTCTTTTTTCTGTCTTTTATATGGCAGAAACCCTAAAGACAATGGTTTAACATTTATTTCAGTTAATTTTGAATGTATTTGAATTTGGATTTTTAGGTCATTCCATCTTGGCACTTAGGGTGAAACTTTTGATACGCAGGTGCCACTACAAAATTTTCCATAGATTCAGTGAAGTTGGGATGTTAGATTCTGGCCAGATAGACTCCCAGGTCAGAGTAAAGACTTCATCATTCTGCACATGGAAGATGTCACTGGAATATGTAGCTCTGCTGGGCTGAGCACGGCTCTGAATGGAAGTGATCTTATTACTTTCTTTTGACAAAGAGGTCAAATAAGGGGTTCAACAAATGGAAAATATTTTCCTCCATTTCCCTGTTTCTCTAGATATGAGAATGGCAATTTACCACTTGTTGAGGCACTGGAATAAAAATCTATCAAAAAGAAAATTTAACATTTTTCACACCATTACCTTATGTCCTTCCTAATCTCTAACAGTTAATTTTCCCATTGTAAAGTTTCATGAAGCTATGCAACTGCTTTTGAATTTCTACTAGTTGGAACTTTTTTTTTCCAGGAACTCTCCACACAGAAACATAATATTACCAAGTAGTTTTATTTCTGATACAGGGTGGAACCTCTGAGGTTCTGGTGAGTTCAGAAATCATACCTTTTACTCAGGTCTCTTATGCTGAGGTGAGAACTTCATCTCCTGTCGTTTCTGAGGAAGATCAGTGACTGGGCCAGAATGTCCTGTTAGATTCTGTTAACAGTTCTGTTAGTTCTGTTGACTTCTCTAGGACAATTTCAGACCTGTTTCTGCAGTGAATAACAACAACTCTGATCTTCAGGATAAGTTTCAATACATGGAATCAGCAGTTTTTGGAAGATGCCTCTCTGCACTATACTTGTGAGACCTTCTTTACCTATAAATTTGTCCAATGTCTCATACAGACATTACATCAACACTCACAGAAGTGAATCCTTTCTAAGAGTTGCTAATTCTGAGAGTTACTGCAGCATTTACATCTTTTCCTGTCAGATCAAGTCCCTCAAGTCTGAGGGATAAACCTCTAGTCCAAGCAAAAATAACATCACTGCTAGACAAACTCAGTTAAGTTTTCTCATCAAACTCAATTCCTTCAAAGATTGCTTTGATAATAATAATAATGGCCAGTCTTCGCGAACGAAGATTTGGGGAAAGGTC
>NW_020934425.1:0-9661 GCF_003984885.1 Neopelma chrysocephalum
AGTTACCCCCCTCCCCTTCTCCCGGGGCAGGTCGTAACATTTTTGGCGTAGTCGGCAGGATCCTTTGGATTTGGTGGAGTAATCGGTGTAGTCTAAAACTGATACCGAGGGCGAGTCAAGTGGTGACTGTCCCCTCGCTGTAAAATTATAGTAAGAATTTTTCTCCTCTCGGTGTGACCCGGGCACATCGGACCTGTTGAAAGGTTTCCTGGTGTGGCCTGGACCTGTTGAAAGGTTCTCTGGTACCTGGACCTGTTGAAAGGTTTTCCAGGGGAGAGTCAAGCTGACCCTCAGAGGGTTAAGGGGGAGAAAGACATTAACCTGAGCTGGGTTAATGATTGAGGCAAAGGGGATGACACCCCCGGTTGAGTTATATGGGGATTATTCCCTCCTGATGGTTATCCTTGGTTTAGGACTGTTTTTCGTAGGTGTTGTCTTAGGGGTTATCTTTAGAGCAGTGCAAAAGGAAAGATCAGCTATTCAGAAATCTGTAAGTGAAGTTGTAAAATCTTTCCAAGAGTCAACGAGAGCTTTGCAGGACCAGCTAGAAAAAGAGGCTATTCAAAAATCTACCGATGAGGTGATAAGATCTCTTCGAGAGTCAATGAGGACATTACAGGAGCAATTAGGAAAAGAACGCCTGCAGTTAACTGCTGAGCGTGAGGCACTTAGGAGGGAGAGAGAAATTAACTTGTTGCTTCGGTCAGCCCTGCAACATAAGGAAGAAAAAAATGAAAGGCTTAAAAGGATACCGAAAATGAAAAATTGTGAATCACGAGACATCAATTTAAAATACCCTAGACCACTGGATGTTAACAAATCCCTGTACCCCTTTGGGGAATTGGAAGAGTTTAAGCAAGGTTATCCGGAGGACGAAGTAATACATATGCGTCCCCTCATTAAAACTGAAACCACTAGCCAAGGGGCAGCTCGGCAAACTACCACACGAACCATCCCGTACACGGGGGAAGCACTGGCCAAAATTCAGGAAAAATACAGCCGTAAAGCCAGTGAATCAGAGACTGAATATGTGTGGAGAGTGTCCCTTACTGGGGGAGACTGAATTCTATTGAGTGAAGATGAGGCCAGAGGATTTTGGGGCCCAGGGGTCTTTCTGACCACAAATGATAACCGAGCGCCGTGGTCCCTGACTCAGAGGGCTGCCCACTGGGCAGGCAGGTTAGACGCTATAGAAAGGGGAGATCCTCACACGATTAAAACACCCACAATTGGCCACATTGTAAAAAGTGTACAAAAAACCGCATGTCTCCAATTAATGCACACAAAATTATTAGACCCACAACGGCATTCCCCTATGGAACTCGAGGCGGATCCACAAAGATTTCCCGTCCTGATTAGAGGCCTGCCTAATCCTCTAAAAGTTCATGGTAAACAATTACAGGAGCGCATAAAAGCAAACCCCAGACCTAGAAGAAGGGGTGCTCCACCAGGAATAACCTGGTTGGAGATAGCCCAAGAATTAATAACTACTGGCCAGCAGCTGGGGCTTTCTGGTACAAGTGACCAGAGAACACACAGCAGGAGGGCAGGGAAGGTCCAAAAACCTGCCTCACCAGGTATTTGTCAACAAAATAAGTCATCTAATAGGCGAAAGAGATACAGTTTGTGGGTGGAGGGTGTTGCAAAAGGAGTTCCTCGAGAAGTGATGGACAAATTACCCACTGCTAATTTAGAATACTTGATAAAGCACTGGGATAAGATCAAGGAGCACAAATCACCCCCTAGGGACAGCCCCCCTAAGGAGTCCAACACTGTGATCCCCTCAGGCTCTCCAGAAACCGGACTAACCAGTTTGGCCAGTTCTGAGTCAAGAAACTGGACTTACTGCTCTCAAATAAATAAACCAAAAAATGACCAGTGGGTTTATGAGAGAAAACTCACAGAAAACAGCCAAGGAGATATGATAATTACTTTTCCTCTTGGCCCTTTTAAATCTTTGGTTACATTCGTAGTAGACACGGGTGCACAGGTCTCAGCACTCCAAACTGAAGCTGCTACTCAGTGTGGCATTAAGCCAGACAAAAAAAAGGTATGGGTATGTGATGCTTTTGGCAAATCCCAACCCCAATACACTGCTCGGGTGAAATGCTGGTTACCTGGAGATGAGACAGCCACAGAAACTATCATGATTGTGGGGCCATTACCAGCTAACATCCTGGGGTTAGATGTACTAAAGGGGCGAGCCTGGACAGACGCCAGAGGGAGAGAATGGGTGTTTGGTCTCCCATCCCCCTCCGTCCGTCTGTTGCAAACTGCTCCAAGTCTACCTCCTTCTAAAATAACAAATGTAAACCCCCAGCCACTCCCTTTAGGAACACGTGAAAACATTACCCCAGAAATTGCAAAATTGCAAGAGCAGGGGGCAGTTGTCCCCATACACTCACCACACAGTTCTCCTGTATGGCCTGTCCATAAACCTAATGGACAGTGGCAGCTGCCAGTGAGTTACCTCGGTGCTGACACTGGCTCACAAATAACTGTTGCACATAACAAAACTGAATTGATTACCCAGATTGCTGATGTCACCACAGGGGACCAGACTCAGACAAGTACTATCACCCACTTGGAAAGTCTGAGACTTCAAATTCCCACAGAAAAAGTAGCAGTGTGTATTCCCCCTGACACCTTGACCACCCTAGAGCAAATAAAGATGCTGAGGAGTAAAAAGGAGCTCCAGCATGCTCTGAGTTTATTTGTTTTTTGGAGAAAACATGTTCCAAACTTCTCTATTTTTACTACCCTAGTGACATTATGCCAGATAAGAAAAGGAGTTGGATAAATAGATAATTCCTTCTTTCTAATAATGGGTCCGTAGTGGACCAGATTTCTTTTTTTTTTCCGCAGGAACCTATCCCATGAAAAAACGAAGTAGCAACAGGACTAGAGACTTATACTGTTCATTGACACGTGTTTGTGTTTTTATCTTAATAACTTTGTAATATTGTCTGTATGTATTTTTGTCTCAGTAAGTTTGCAATATATAAAATCTTACCACAAACATTGTGTTTGTGTCTCCTCTACTCCCAAAATTACTTGTATTATCAGCTAATTAATAATTGTTGACTTATTTGTGTTTTTATCATGAACAACTCACTGGTAAGATTGTGTAAGACAAGCCATTTTATGTACTGCTAGCTTAGTTTTTGCCATGTTTATTTTGTGTTTTTGTTGGGGGGCAAGTTGACTTGACAGAGACTTTTAGATGTGTGTAGTTCTGTCTCAATCAATTGAAAACCAAAAAACTCAATCAAATTTAACCTGGGAGTTAGTACAAGAATTTGTGCATATTTGAAATCATACAAATGTGTATCATATAGATTAGCCTTCTACCTTGAAAGGCATTGAATTTCATATTTGGTTGAATTTAACAAATAAAACTACATTTAAGCCCAAAGAAAACATAAAAAAGCCTTTTACCAGCTCCCAAGTAACTCGATGTTTTTGATGTATAATTTCAAATATTTGTGTATGTTTGTAACCTTATTAATGTTAAGAAATTTGATTGTAACTATTGAAATCCTATTACATCCCCTATGACTACTCACGGGGTGGAGAAAGTAGCTAATGCAAACTAACTTACTATGTTATTATAAAGCTGTTTTTTAAGGGGAGGGAATTGCAGTGCATTGGAGCTATCTCTTCCTTTCCTTCACTCTTCTGTCTTCCTGTCCACTATACGAAAAGCACCGCCCACAAAGAAGATTCACAGTGAACGACAAAAGAAGAGAAATTATTGAATGCATAAATCACGGGGTGGATGTCAGAGACTGAAATGGTTAATGATTTATGCATTCCAGGAGTTTGCAGGCTTTTGACTTTTACCTTACATCTCTGATGGGCAGTTGGGCCCATCCCCCCCTACCAATCTTGAAAGGCGGGAACCAGGCCAGACTCAGAAGCTCTGCGCAGGCCCAGAGAGAGGTTGGAGGCTCGAGACATGGCCTGTGACACTGACCATGGTGTCATGGTTTTAGCAAGGCCCAAAATCCAATTCTGATTCTTAGCCCCCCACCCACATCTCAACTCCATGTGAGATGGGTTTTCCAGACAAAAACACGAGACTCATTGTGACGGGGGAAGGAATATATTACAAAGACTATACAAATAAATAAATACTATAATACATTGCATACAATCTTAACTCTATATCTATCTCTACCATGACAATAATATTTACAATGGGCCAAATCTCTTCTCCCTCCAAATAAAAGTCCAGGAGAGAAGAAGAAGAAAAGACCCCTTCCAGTCTCTGAGCAACAGGTCTTCCTCTCTAGGCAGCAGGTTCTCTTCTTCTCTTCTACCAGAAACAGTTGCTGGTTCTCTGCCAGCACACACGAGGGAGGTTTCCAAGTCTCTCTTGGCCCCTGTCTCCAAACAAGGGGTCTTTCCATGGGCTGCGTAACCCCAGACACGGCCGCTACACCATGGTCATATCACGAAGCACCGGGGTCTTCGTGACGGTCTGGTATCTTCAGGGGAAATCAAGCCCCTGTGCAGAGCTCCCATGCTCTGCCTCAAAGATGGCTACCAGCTTCTCTGAAGCTGGAGCAGGGGGGGGCCAAGGTCACCCCCCCCCACACACACACATTCCTTCGGCCGTCCTGGCTTATCTCTCAGGAGGCCATGAGCTTCCTAGCTCCTCTCAGCAGTGCATACTGCACTTTAGGACTCCTCTCAGTCCACCACCCCCTCCTCTTTCTCGGAGGGGTCTCTAGCGAGTTTGGGGGTTTTGGTTTATCCAGTTCTTACCCTCCGAAACTCTCTTCCTGCTGCTGGCTCGGGTCTCTTGTCCTGCTGCTGCTTTTCCTTCTCCTCAGACACCTCTGTGTCTGCCTTAGCTGCATACCGGCTTGTGTTGCTCCTTTTGGTCCTTATCAGTTGGCTCTTTGCCACTGCTCTTCGGACGCTGCTGTCTCCGCTGCTGCTCCGTCGCTGCTCCCAGCGTCTCCCACTTCTACTTACAGGGGAGAAACTCCCCCAGTTCCTAGCCACAGGCACTCAGTCCAGCCTGACACTGTTCCGAGTCCCTGCAGCCCCCCAACCGGGGGCTGGGGGGGGCAAAGGCCCCCAAGGGGCCGGAGCCCCTTCTCCTCGTGGCCTCTACAACATGGCCACCTCTTCTTCTTAAGAAGTACCACTGCTTCTCTTCCGGTCTCCAGAGATATGTTTATATTTTGCAGGAGCACTGATTGGTCAAGCCCCAAGGGTCACCACCCCCTGGGGGTTACCACTATCAGCTTCAGGGGGAAACCTGGTTCAAACCACTACACCATGGGTAACTTCTTGGAGTGTGGGGGCTTCCCTCCTTCACCCCCAGCAAATCAAGGCCACCACTTCAGTTGACGGACATGGAAGCGGCAACTGCCAGGTGTCATCGCTGGACCCCGTGGGCGGTGACTATATGCATTTCTCCCCTTCATATTTTCTTTCCCTTACTCTCCCTTATCCTTACCCTGTCTTTCCTTTCTCTCCCTTATGTATTCCCCCCCCCCAAAGGTTATCTTTATGTTGCATCGTTATATGACAACACCCAAAACGCTGGCTTACCTGATGATGCAAAATTGTTAAAATAAATTTTGGCAATATATGTTTTCAGACACCGATTATCTAGTGTCGTTTCGCTTTAATCCACCCCAAGGGAAGTATTGATAAAAACCTGAGTTACCCCCCTCCCCTTCTCCCGGGGCAGGTCGTAACATTTTTGGCGTAGTCGGCAGGATCCTTTGGATTTGGTGGAGTAATCGGTGTAGTCTAAAACTGATACCGAGGGCGAGTCAAGTGGTGACTGTCCCCTCGCTGTAAAATTATAGTAAGAATTTTTCTCCTCTCGGTGTGACCCGGGCACATCGGACCTGTTGAAAGGTTTCCTGGTGTGGCCTGGACCTGTTGAAAGGTTCTCTGGTACCTGGACCTGTTGAAAGGTTTTCCAGGGGAGAGTCAAGCTGACCCTCAGAGGGTTAAGGGGGAGAAAGACATTAACCTGAGCTGG
This sequence comes from Neopelma chrysocephalum, assembly GCF_003984885.1. Taxonomy (NCBI): domain Eukaryota; kingdom Metazoa; phylum Chordata; class Aves; order Passeriformes; family Pipridae; genus Neopelma; species Neopelma chrysocephalum. Next base: position 6,011 of record NW_020934425.1, read on the forward strand.
GTTAATGATTGAGGCAAAGGGGATGACACCCCCGGTTGAGTTATATGGGGATTATTCCCTCCTGATGGTTATCCTTGGTTTAGGACTGTTTTTCGTAGGTGTTGTCTTAGGGGTTATCTTTAGAGCAGTGCAAAAGGAAAGATCAGCTATTCAGAAATCTGTAAGTGAAGTTGTAAAATCTTTCCAAGAGTCAACGAGAGCTTTGCAGGACCAGCTAGAAAAAGAGGCTATTCAAAAATCTACCGATGAGGTGATAAGATCTCTTCGAGAGTCAATGAGGACATTACAGGAGCAATTAGGAAAAGAACGCCTGCAGTTAACTGCTGAGCGTGAGGCACTTAGGAGGGAGAGAGAAATTAACTTGTTGCTTCGGTCAGCCCTGCAACATAAGGAAGAAAAAAATGAAAGGCTTAAAAGGATACCGAAAATGAAAAATTGTGAATCACGAGACATCAATTTAAAATACCCTAGACCACTGGATGTTAACAAATCCCTGTACCCCTTTGGGGAATTGGAAGAGTTTAAGCAAGGTTATCCGGAGGACGAAGTAATACATATGCGTCCCCTCATTAAAACTGAAACCACTAGCCAAGGGGCAGCTCGGCAAACTACCACACGAACCATCCCGTACACGGGGGAAGCACTGGCCAAAATTCAGGAAAAATACAGCCGTAAAGCCAGTGAATCAGAGACTGAATATGTGTGGAGAGTGTCCCTTACTGGGGGAGACTGAATTCTATTGAGTGAAGATGAGGCCAGAGGATTTTGGGGCCCAGGGGTCTTTCTGACCACAAATGATAACCGAGCGCCGTGGTCCCTGACTCAGAGGGCTGCCCACTGGGCAGGCAGGTTAGACGCTATAGAAAGGGGAGATCCTCACACGATTAAAACACCCACAATTGGCCACATTGTAAAAAGTGTACAAAAAACCGCATGTCTCCAATTAATGCACACAAAATTATTAGACCCACAACGGCATTCCCCTATGGAACTCGAGGCGGATCCACAAAGATTTCCCGTCCTGATTAGAGGCCTGCCTAATCCTCTAAAAGTTCATGGTAAACAATTACAGGAGCGCATAAAAGCAAACCCCAGACCTAGAAGAAGGGGTGCTCCACCAGGAATAACCTGGTTGGAGATAGCCCAAGAATTAATAACTACTGGCCAGCAGCTGGGGCTTTCTGGTACAAGTGACCAGAGAACACACAGCAGGAGGGCAGGGAAGGTCCAAAAACCTGCCTCACCAGGTATTTGTCAACAAAATAAGTCATCTAATAGGCGAAAGAGATACAGTTTGTGGGTGGAGGGTGTTGCAAAAGGAGTTCCTCGAGAAGTGATGGACAAATTACCCACTGCTAATTTAGAATACTTGATAAAGCACTGGGATAAGATCAAGGAGCACAAATCACCCCCTAGGGACAGCCCCCCTAAGGAGTCCAACACTGTGATCCCCTCAGGCTCTCCAGAAACCGGACTAACCAGTTTGGCCAGTTCTGAGTCAAGAAACTGGACTTACTGCTCTCAAATAAATAAACCAAAAAATGACCAGTGGGTTTATGAGAGAAAACTCACAGAAAACAGCCAAGGAGATATGATAATTACTTTTCCTCTTGGCCCTTTTAAATCTTTGGTTACATTCGTAGTAGACACGGGTGCACAGGTCTCAGCACTCCAAACTGAAGCTGCTACTCAGTGTGGCATTAAGCCAGACAAAAAAAAGGTATGGGTATGTGATGCTTTTGGCAAATCCCAACCCCAATACACTGCTCGGGTGAAATGCTGGTTACCTGGAGATGAGACAGCCACAGAAACTATCATGATTGTGGGGCCATTACCAGCTAACATCCTGGGGTTAGATGTACTAAAGGGGCGAGCCTGGACAGACGCCAGAGGGAGAGAATGGGTGTTTGGTCTCCCATCCCCCTCCGTCCGTCTGTTGCAAACTGCTCCAAGTCTACCTCCTTCTAAAATAACAAATGTAAACCCCCAGCCACTCCCTTTAGGAACACGTGAAAACATTACCCCAGAAATTGCAAAATTGCAAGAGCAGGGGGCAGTTGTCCCCATACACTCACCACACAGTTCTCCTGTATGGCCTGTCCATAAACCTAATGGACAGTGGCAGCTGCCAGTGAGTTACCTCGGTGCTGACACTGGCTCACAAATAACTGTTGCACATAACAAAACTGAATTGATTACCCAGATTGCTGATGTCACCACAGGGGACCAGACTCAGACAAGTACTATCACCCACTTGGAAAGTCTGAGACTTCAAATTCCCACAGAAAAAGTAGCAGTGTGTATTCCCCCTGACACCTTGACCACCCTAGAGCAAATAAAGATGCTGAGGAGTAAAAAGGAGCTCCAGCATGCTCTGAGTTTATTTGTTTTTTGGAGAAAACATGTTCCAAACTTCTCTATTTTTACTACCCTAGTGACATTATGCCAGATAAGAAAAGGAGTTGGATAAATAGATAATTCCTTCTTTCTAATAATGGGTCCGTAGTGGACCAGATTTCTTTTTTTTTTCCGCAGGAACCTATCCCATGAAAAAACGAAGTAGCAACAGGACTAGAGACTTATACTGTTCATTGACACGTGTTTGTGTTTTTATCTTAATAACTTTGTAATATTGTCTGTATGTATTTTTGTCTCAGTAAGTTTGCAATATATAAAATCTTACCACAAACATTGTGTTTGTGTCTCCTCTACTCCCAAAATTACTTGTATTATCAGCTAATTAATAATTGTTGACTTATTTGTGTTTTTATCATGAACAACTCACTGGTAAGATTGTGTAAGACAAGCCATTTTATGTACTGCTAGCTTAGTTTTTGCCATGTTTATTTTGTGTTTTTGTTGGGGGGCAAGTTGACTTGACAGAGACTTTTAGATGTGTGTAGTTCTGTCTCAATCAATTGAAAACCAAAAAACTCAATCAAATTTAACCTGGGAGTTAGTACAAGAATTTGTGCATATTTGAAATCATACAAATGTGTATCATATAGATTAGCCTTCTACCTTGAAAGGCATTGAATTTCATATTTGGTTGAATTTAACAAATAAAACTACATTTAAGCCCAAAGAAAACATAAAAAAGCCTTTTACCAGCTCCCAAGTAACTCGATGTTTTTGATGTATAATTTCAAATATTTGTGTATGTTTGTAACCTTATTAATGTTAAGAAATTTGATTGTAACTATTGAAATCCTATTACATCCCCTATGACTACTCACGGGGTGGAGAAAGTAGCTAATGCAAACTAACTTACTATGTTATTATAAAGCTGTTTTTTAAGGGGAGGGAATTGCAGTGCATTGGAGCTATCTCTTCCTTTCCTTCACTCTTCTGTCTTCCTGTCCACTATACGAAAAGCACCGCCCACAAAGAAGATTCACAGTGAACGACAAAAGAAGAGAAATTATTGAATGCATAAATCACGGGGTGGATGTCAGAGACTGAAATGGTTAATGATTTATGCATTCCAGGAGTTTGCAGGCTTTTGACTTTTACCTTACATCTCTGATGGGCAGTTGGGCCCATCCCCCCCTACCAATCTTGAAAGGCGGGAACCAGGCCAGACTCAGAAGCTCTGCGCAGGCCCAGAGAGAGGTTGGAGGCTCGAGACATGGCCTGTGACACTGACCATGG
>NW_020934426.1:0-7015 GCF_003984885.1 Neopelma chrysocephalum
CTCTCCACTTCTTGTATCTTTCCCAGTCTGATAATTGATCCTCCACATCTCCCCCTTCTTTATTTACTTGCACAACGTTCGCGTTGATTGATTTCAGGAACAGCTGGCGGAAACAAACAAAAAGACAGGGCAAGCAAGTGCACAAAGCAAGGAGACCACCCGCAGAAATTAAAGCTAAAATTAATATTTTCCTTAGCCAATTAGGAATTGATGGAAACTTAAGCCAATCGAACATTCCGTCTAATCCCTCGCTGTGGGACTGACGGATATCTTGGACCAAACCTTTTAATTTATCAATACTTTGGTGGATCGATTGAGCGTGGTCTGAAAAATTCATGCAGCACATGCCCTCGAACTCTTGGCACCCGTGGCCATGTGCCAAGAGTAGGAAGTCAATGGCTGCACGGTTTTGCAGGCTAACTTCTTTTAATTTCTGTGTGTCTGCTAATAATCCCTCTATTGCGGTTGTAGTTGCGTTCGCCTCTTTCGTGAGCCAGCAACCGAGGTGGGTTAAAAGAGACAATGCGTGAGATGTTCCTATTCCTGAAAATACGCCATAGGAAGCCCAGAAATTTTTTATTTTAGGCCAAATGTTAATATGGGAGTCACAGTCCTCAGGGAATGGTAATGGGGGTGGAGCAGTCCAGGAGGGGTGAACAAGGAGGGGAGGTGTTTTGGGAGCAGGAGCAGCGAGAGGTACTGGAGGTTTTGGAGGAGTAGGACGAGGTTTTGGGAGGACTGGACGTTCATACAGGACAAATGTTCTTTTAGTTCTGCTAATTGTTGACGAAGGGGAATTTGGAGCCTGATTTTTTGGGGGGGAGTCTGGGAGTTGAAATTTGGCCGGATTGAAAAGGGCAAGTTTTCCCACTGTGCAAGGACCACCTTCCGGGTAAGCAGGAATCCCCTGCCAAGCTCGGTCCCCGCACAGGAGAAAAAACCCTTGGGGAAGTTTCCTCCACCTCGGGATTGTCTCGGTGGTTACCGCTGTGATGACGGAGTGGTTACACCACGAGGAAGGAAGCTCACGATAGATGGGTTTATTAGCAGAGACATTGAATGGGGTAAACAATTTGGGTTCTGTGTAGCGGTGAAACAAGATGCAGGTGTTAGTAGGGACCGAACCAAAAAGATCGATTTCTTGGGGAGGGTCAAAAGAGAGATGGGTGCGAGAGACAGCTTGAGCAAGGGTAGCAGAAGTGAAAGGAAGAGGGTCTGTAATTCGGGTAAGTGGTAAAAATGCATTCCAATCGTTAGTAGAGGAAATAGGGACACCTACGAGACAGGTCTGAAAAGGGTTGCCAGCGCCCGACTGGGCCAGACACAGAGTGTCTGTTCCCGTAGCTTTTGCCAACGTTACCCATAGATTTTCATCGGGTTGTTGCATCTAGTCCTTTAGGGGGAATGATGTGGAGGTGTCGATGAAACTTAAGGTGATAATGAAGAGAGTGGAGAGGTAGATGGTCCACATATTGCGTCTCGCTCTTGGTGTATCTTTATTCTTCTGGTTGGGACCCACTTTGGTCCTGTTGGTCCTGCAATACATGCGTACCCTTTCCCCCAAGTGATTAGGGAGAAAGGGCCCGTCCACGATTCTGTAATTGGATCCTTGTACATGATTTTTGCTTTTTGGTTATTTAATGTATCTTCTGATTTAAAATGCTTATCTATGGGACTTCTGTCTGTGTGAGTTTCTTGTTCCTCTGCTAAATTTAAAAAATTTAATACATACATAACTTTTTCCAATCTTTCTTGGGGAGTTAGGCCAGTACTCCCCCTTTTTTGTTTATTGAGTAAGTTTTTGATGTTTTGATGGGCCCGCTCTACTATACCCTGCCCTGTGGGGTTGTGAGGAATTCCAGTGGTATGGTGAATTCCCCAATCATCAAAAAATTTTTTCGTGTCTGCTGATACATAGGATGGTCCATTATCAGTTTTAATTTGTTTGGGGACTCCCATCCTAGCAAAAGCAGACAGGAAGTGTTTCTTGACATCTTTGCTTTTTTCCCCAGAATGCGCGGTGGCTACAATCATTTTTGAAAACGTGTCCACAGACACATGAACATACTTTAATTTGCCAAATTCTGGTACGTGTGTGACATCAGATTGCCAGATCTCTAACGCTGTTAGCCCCCTGGGATTTGTCCCCTCTGGAACCAGTGGGGTAATTTTTTGGCAATCTGGACACGCTTTTAGAATTTCTTTTGCTTGAGTTAATTTAAGGCCAAATTGCTTTTTCAGCGATCGCGCATTCTGGTGAAAAAATTCGTGGGAAATTTTTGCTTGTTGGTACAAATTTGGGGTAACCACCATACCTGCCAGATGGTCGGCGATCTGGTTCCCTTCCGCCACAGGACCTGGTAGAGTAGTATGGGATCTCGTATGTACAATGTAATATCTGAACTCTCGAATTTCTATTAAAAATAATAATTTTTTCAACAGATTAGATAATTTTTCATTGGATACATCTTTCAAATATGAATTTTCGATCCGTTTGACGATGCCCACAACATAAGCCGAATCTGAGACGATATTAATAGGTTCTTTATCGAAAATTTGGAAGGCGCGAACAACTGCTGATAATTCTACGATTTGTGGAGAACCTTGTACTTTGTGAATGTCTTGGTGCCAATTATTCTTTTGTTTCCAAACAATTACCGCATTTCCGGTTCTCCCTGAGCCATCGGTAAAAATGGTTTTTGCATTTTTGATAGGTAGATCCGATTGCATGACTTTTAATTTTAACGGAATTGGGATTACTCTTTGTAAAAATGGGCACGCCGGGAGGTGAAATTTCACTTCTCCCGGGTAACCCCCGATGGCGATTTGAAAGTCTGTAGAATTTTGCAGCAGTTGTTCCAGGTGCTCAGAAGTCAATGGGAGGTAGATGTAATTCGGTTCCTCTCCACTGAGTTCTAAACACCTGGTGCGACCTTTGAAAATTAGTTTGCCAATTATCTCTGTTAATGTTATAATCGTTTTTGTAAATTGATGGGGGAGGAACAACCACTCCCACAGACAGAAGCCTTTCTTATCCGTTGTAAATTGTCCCAAAATCGCTAGTGGTTGATGTTTTTCTCTGATAATGACTAATGAGGATGGCAGTCCCTCCATCCTTCTGTTGGATTGTCTCTCGGATATTTTTGTTTCGACTGTGGCAAGGGCTTTTCTGGCGTCAGATGTTAAAAATCTGGGGGAGGACAGATCTGCATCTCCTTTTAGAAGTTCGAACAGTGGGTGCAAATCACCGGTTGTGATCCCCAGCACAGGTCTGATCCAATTGATCGCTCCCAGTAGCTTTTGGAGGTCGTTTAAAGTTCGGACTTTTTTGTCAATTTCAACTGATTGAGGTTTTATAGTTTTTGCGTTAATTTGGAGTCCGAGGTACCTCCAAGGTGCTTCTCTCTGTATTTTTTCAGGGGATATTTCCAATCCATTTGAATTTAGAGCCGCAATTGTAGCGTCTAATGTTTGTCTAACCGACAATTTAGTTTTTGCGCAAATCAATACATCATCCATATAATGGAAGATGATTGATTGCGGAAATTTCTTTCTGATCGGTTCCAACACCTTTGCCACAAACATCTGACAAAGTGTTGGAGAATTTTTCATCCCCTGAGGAAGCACTTTCCACTGGAACCTGCGATGGGGTTCACAGGCGTTGATGGCAGGGACTGAAAATGCGAATTTTGCCGAATCAGCCGGATTCAAATATATGTGGAAAAAGCAGTCCTTAATGTCGATTACCACTAGGGGCCATTCAGCAGGGAGCATGGATGGAGAAGGCATTCCCTGCTGGAGGGCTCCCATTGGCTCGAGGACTTCATTAACTTTGCGCAGGTCCTGGAGAAATCTCCAGGAACCTGAGGACTTTTTTATCACGAACACTGGAGTGTTCCAGGGACTGGTGGAAGGCTCCAAGTGTCCTTTAGCCAATTCTTGATTAACCAGGTCATTTAGAATTTGCAGCTTTTGTTTGGGAAGGGGCCACTGATCTACCCAAACTGGTGTTTCTGTTTTCCAGATCAGCTTGGGCAGCTGCACTTGTTCAGTGACCCCTCCTAAAAATTTTCCTCGGTCCCAAGTGTCAGTTGCCACTGTTCCATGGCGTCTCTTCCCCATAATGTGACCGGTATGTTCAATACGTACGGCTGTAGAGTTGCAGATCTGCCCTCTGGCCCGTATACTGTTACCATTTCCCGACTCCTGACGGGGTGTTGGACTCCTCCCACACCGCTGACCCTTGTATCTGTCGTGTGAGCTGGCCAATTATGTGGCCAGTCCCTGGAGGCGATGATGGTTACGTCTGCTCCCGTGTCCAAAAGACCCTCCACTGTCACCCTCTGCGGGTGTCTAGACAAGGGGAAGAGAACGCGACACGTTAGTAGTGGTCGAGAGGCCCTCACTGTAGTTGCCCAATGGGCTTCCATCAGCGAGTTATCTCCCCGTTCTTCTTCCCACGACACCGCACAGAGAAGATCATCCGTGGGGATCATTTTGGCCACTGGGAAGCAGTCCTCCAGCTGTAAAGGTGGAAGGTGGACAGTTAGACAGATGGCGATGTTGGAATTTGTCAACCCCGTCAAGAGCGTGGGAGTCACAAAAATGCCCCTTGCCACAGCCGAAAGATGAGAGACTATTAAATATATTGTGTTTGGGTCTATTTCTGTAGAAGGCACGACTTTAATTATTTGCTCGCACTGATTTAGGAAAGGTAATGGATGGGTAACAGTAAGGGTTATCCAATTTAGGGGAGTACATTGTTTTTGAGGAGGGACAAGTTCTGCCGGAGGTTCCCCGGTTACGGGGTAATTGGGCGCGGTGTTGGGCGCAAGATGGAACGTAGCTGAGGGGTTGTTTGTGTCCTCGCGCCCCCCTGAGCGCTCTGCTCCCCGTTTCCCGAATGCTCACAAGAGCATTGGCGTAGGTCGGGCAGGGAGCTAAAGGTGACTTTTCTCTTCATCCCGGGAGATTTTCTGGGGGGAAGGGGTTCACCATTTATGTTGGTCACCGACCTACAGGTCGATGACCAGTGAAATCCCTTCCCGCACCTCCGGCAGAGGGACTTGGGTAAGTTAGGCAGGTTGGGTTCCGAATTCGTTTTTGGGCAGTGTTTCTTAAAATGTCCTTTTTGACCGCAATTAAAACACGTTTGGGGCCCAGTGAAGGCAGCAGCCAATAGGCGTGCTTTATGGGAGTTGGAGCCAATGTTTTTACAGGCTTCGATCATCTCAACCAGAGAGGGATCTTTGAGCATCTTTAAAGCTTTTTGGCAATCTTCGTTAGCTTTTTCAATAACCAATTTGTTAAATAGAATTTCTTGGCTTTCTTTTTGATTGACTTGTCTTTTAATCGCTTCTTTTAGCCTTGTTATAAAATCAATAAACGGTTCTTTTGGGCCTTGATTAATGAGAGTGAAAGAGGGTGTTTGGACGTACGCGTCCGCCACCCTTTTCACTGCCTCTAACGCCAATTCTTTGGTAACTTCTAAAAATTTGGGTTCAATTCTGGATTGATCCCCTCTGGTTGAGTAACTTCCCTCGCCATAAAGCATGTCTATGGCCTGCCTTACTGGAATACTCCTTCTCTCCATTTTTTCGTTCACATAAGTTACAATTAATTTCTTCCATTCAGCCTCAAATACTGAGGACTGAATGGTGGTAAAAAGACCGTTAATGACAGCTCTTATGTCATATGGAATAAGCAAGTATGCAAGGAAGAAGGACTCCAGGAGACCGATCGTGTATGGTGCTCCCAGGCCATACTCTACCATGGCTTTTTTAATATCTTTCAACATGGGATATGAGATCGGTCTCCATTCTGGAGCCTTCCCTTCTTCCAGAAATATCGGAAAAGCTTTTAAAAATTCGGTGTCATTGGCCTGCGCCGCTTCCTCCCTGAAAGGCTTCCAAATGTTGGGCATGTCGCTGTGCCTTTCAGGGGAGCACTGTGTGTGGCCTGTGTCATTATCTGGGTCGGTGTCGGTGTAGCGGCAGGCGGGGTAGGCCTTGGTGTTACGGGCCCTATGGGCGCGGCCATGTTGCCGGAAACCGGCTTTGACCTTTGGCCTAGCCCCGCCCCTCGCCTCCCTATTACCCCCGGAAGGTGACCTCTCAGGGGAGGAGGCGGAGCTGGAGGGAGTGGACGAACACGTGGACGACTCAGGGGAGGGGTCTGTGACGCGCGCAGGAGGAGGTGGAGGTGGTCTGGAGGGTGGTGCTACGAGGGCCCGCCCCCTCTTTTCCCGCGCTGATGGTTCCCGCGAGGATTTTTCCCGCCTCCGTCCCGCGCGTCTCCCGTCTCCCTCCTCCTCGCCGCCATTTTGTGTCCGCCGTGGTGGTGTCTTCTCCCTCCCGCCATCTTGTGTGTGCCGCCTTTGGTGTGACGCAGTTGCTTTTTCTCGTTTAGAAGTTGGTACATGGAGGCTGTTGTTCTCGTTCATCATTTGGTGCTGTAGCACCATCAGAACTAGCCTCCAGGCAATTAACGCTTGTTTTGCCTTTCGGTCACCCCTTTCATTATCACGCCATAGGCTGTAGCCTATCGCCTGCCATTCTTCGGCTGTGGTGTCGTCTGTTAATCTGTGATTTTTATTGTCCAGCCACTTGGCGAGTGCCTTGGCGGATTTCTTATCCAAGGGGTGACCATGCTCAATGATGAAGTCTTTAAGACGTCTGTATACGAATTTTTGGGAGGTGGACAGCGTAAGTCCCATTTCGGTGTTATAGAAATCCTCCCTTTTCTGTTAGAAAATATTGGGGTGTTGGTGTTGGGGTGGGTGTGGAATGTCCCCAGCTGCTCACCTTCTCCGGTGCGTCGACCCGTGCGGCTCAGCAGCCCACAGTCGTCCGTCCAGCTGGGGGGACCGGCGGGACGATCACCTCTCCGGCGTCGCCTGAGCCCGAGTGGAGACACAGGAGTTTCCTCAATGTGAGGGACCTCCAACTGTGCCCCACGTTGGGCGCCACTTGCCACGGCCCGAGGGGTAAAGGAATGGGGACGCGGCACTGCGAAT
>NW_020934427.1:0-573 GCF_003984885.1 Neopelma chrysocephalum
TTGCCACGGCCCGAGGGGTAAAGGAATGGGGACGCGGCACTGCGAATAAGGGTCAGGACACAGTTGAAGGTCGGTGAAGCAATGCCGATTTATTCAGGGAAAACAAGGACTTAAATAGGGTAGGTCTGAGGGGAGGATTAAGAACTGGGGAGGAGCATGGGATTGACAACCCAGGGAATGCAGGGATTGGGGGATAAGGGAAAGGTAGGTGTAACTAAGGAGTCTCTAGGGGAGAGGGCCAATGAGAGCTCACTCTGCACTGCGGCAAACCTTAGCCAATCAGTAGCAGAGGAGCGGGAAAACAGGGGAGAACAAGGAGGTAAACAACTTAAGGCGGGAAAACCTGAGGGAGAAGAAGGGACAAAATGGAGGGTACATTAAAATTTCATAAAAACCAGTGGCAAACAGAGTTACAACAGTAGCAATAAAGAACACAATAAAACTGGGGAAAATAACAGTCCGTCCGTGATGTGAAAGTCCATTCCATGTGTTCAGAATCCATAGTCCATTCAGTTCCCATACAGTTCTCTCCACTTCTTGTATCTTTCCCAGTCTGATAATTGATCCTCCACA
>NW_020934428.1:0-4982 GCF_003984885.1 Neopelma chrysocephalum
TAAAGCTTACAAAATTAGAAAAATAAAAAACATTAGGGGGCTTAAGGCATCAAATGGTTTCTGGGAGGCACTTGATGAAACACAGCGGGCCATGCAGGTGACTGTTCTGATGCCAGTACACGTAAACCCACTCTTCTACTAAGGAGGTGGAGTAAATTTTAAGCATTAAGTAGGAGAATTGGTAAGAAATTTCTTGATGAAAGGTAAAGGAATCATCCTTTGGCCTTTATATGTCTGTCCCTTTAAGAGTAAACACAAAAAAATCTCATGTGGGCCACAGCTGTGATTCCTAAGGAAAATATTAAAATACCACAAAAAAGACTCGGAGAAAACAAAATTAAGAAGCTATATAAGAATCTGAAAATTCTGGTTAAAAAACTTATGCTGGCTATTCTTCATAGATTCCTTATGCTTTGTAGGATGGCATAAAGGTAACTTAGTAGGAAGGAAGTAGTCCTTAAAATAACAAAATCTACAGCGCCATGAATCTGGATTTGCTAAAATTCAAACCACATCAAAACAGGCAGGGTACTAAGTCTTGTAAATAATTACTTTTTTATAAGGTTATATCCTATAAATGCCACTTAGATATTTGTCTGAAGAAACAAAATTGATTAAGAGGAACAGTACACGAATATTTTGTTGGATTGCATGTCTTTTTAAGTTATATGTTGACTTCACATTTTCTTTCCCCATCTCTTCAGTTTGCAAGTGTCTTTATGAATTATAATCTTTCCAATTCTAGCTATGCAAATTATTTTACATGATTCATTGGTGTAATTAGGTTGTCCAGTGGATCAGTGGCAGTTCCTTGTGCTGCCAAGCAGGAGGAACCTTACTACTGAACTCTCCCAGCCTGGAATGGCCAACAATGGACCTTCCACAGAGAAGCTGGGCCTGATCTCTGAGGAAGGTAGTGGACATGTCAGTCAAAGTGCAGACCTGCTGACTGTGAGCGGAAAGCAGCTGATCATGCACCTCTAATAGATGGATGTAAACTGGTAGTTGCATTAACCTCTAGGTAAAGGAAACAGTGATACTTTGAGAATATGGAGATAGGTTATTTGGAGTAGACTGGAGGGGAAGATAATTCTGCATTGAGTTAAAAACTCCTGGTTTCCCTATCACATTGTTGCATATGATGCAATATCCAATGATACGAAAACATATTTTAAAATACTTGACTTATAATCCTCTAGCCCAATGATGTTCCCTTGTCTCATATCCAAAAATTCAAACAGATCCTTCACAATAAGATGTGTTCTGATTAGGATCCCTCATGAGATGGCTGCATAGAAAAAGGGTTCTCTTTAAAAGAGGTTCCAAATTTATAGCCTAATGAATCCCCTAATTCATGTCTCTGAATAAAGCATTTGACTGCGTGCATCTATATATTTTATACACTTGTACATAGATACATAAAAGCTAACACTAAAAAAAAATCTAGATCAGAAATTGCATAACTCTCTTCATGCAATGTCTACATATTCATGTTCAGTATCAGTCTTCATCATTTTATGTAGGTTTTTCCTCTCTTCTTTGCTATACATTACAATATGCATGCATGTAAAATGATGACATACGTTCTTATATGGCCTAAAAAACTAAAATAATTCTAAATCTATGTATAAAACAAACACAATGACATTACCTTGGAAAAAATTCTGTAACCCCTAGAAATTTTCTTTTGTATGTCATTGAGATGTATTGTTTCACAGGTTCTTAATTTCCCTGTTCTTAATTGTTGTAACTAAAAAGCATTACACAGGCAAATCAGAAAAGGTTTAGTGGTTCTAAACAGCAGGCAGATGCTAGCTGCAGTCCTTGATTTACCAACCCAATTAAAAATGCAATCAATTTGAAGAACTGGAGGTTAAAATAGTAGTAGGATGAGTAGACGTGAGTCTCAGAAACTAAACTGTCTGTCTGAAAAGGAGTCACTGGAAATATCTGGGGAAACCACCTAATCTTTGTGAAATTCTTTTAAAAAGTGCACATATTGAAAACAGATTATGTTATTAAGGAAGCAGACATTAAATAGTTTTGGTTGATAAAATCTCAGAGTAAAATAATTATTTCTTTTTTGTGCAGAAGGCAACAGTAAACTCCCTCTCTAAAAACCGTGGTAAAAATTTCCATATCACAGCTGCCCAGAGTGCATAACAAGGAGAATATTAGTAATGTCCAGATGCACATAAATCTACAGGGATGCCTCTTGCCAACAGCAAAATGAAAGGGATGACAGTGTCAATCACATCCAATAGACTATGTTAAGGCTTTTCAAACAGTTCTTTCACATTCGAAAATAGTGCTCATTAATAATGTATAGTCGGGTATGAAGGAGAAGGAATGTTGCCTCCTAAACTGATAGAATTCATTGTTCATCTCTATACTCGTCTGAACAATAAAGCCCCATTTCTGAAGGACAATTTTTCTTTTGTCTTTAGTAGTGTGCTGAAATGATTTCAAACCTATTATACTAATTAGTCCCTTTAGTTTTAGCGTGTGTGCTGCAAATGTTGCTTTAAGAGTCTTCTCTCCCCCCCTGCCTCTGTCCCCTCTCCACTCTGACTGGCATTTCTGGATTGTGTGAGTAACTTACCAAGCTTTTCAGAATTGCTGGGTGGATGATGGGGCAGAGTTTTTTTCTCTGCTCCCCCGCTCTGTTGTTTGAGCAGCTGTCAGGAAGGTGGGCCTGTGGGTTTGTAGATATATTTTGAGACTAACAGATTGTAAGCTCACACATGAGAACAGAAGAAATACTTAGAATCTGAAAAGGTTATCCACCCCTTGGAGACTAATCTCTTAATATACTACTTTTGTCAGAAAGTACCTCAATTGCTTCTCAAACAATCCCATTATTTTTGCCTCACAAACCATTCAGAGTGATGTTTAGAACTGCCTGCTTATAGAAAAAAGGTCCTTTTATACCTGTGTGAATTCAAGTTTTATTTACTTTCAGTCACTTTCCTTTGTTCTAGCATCTAAAGTATGAGAGCCTGTATTTGAAACAGTGACTTGTAATGTTCCTGCCCCAGAGGACAACCAGACCAGCAAGAGATAAATCTCTGCACTGTCCTCCCTTGCTCTTAAAGAAACACCCAGAATAGGGTAGACCATCAAAATCCTTATCTTTTTGGTCTGGTCACCACAAATTGTCCCTTCAGTATTGCACCTACTGTACAAGATCTCCTTTTCTCACTTTCTAGGCCTATGTTTCAGTTCCTAATTTTTCCACACCTCAGTGTATGCAGATATATATGACATCAAGGGTATCAAACAACCTGATGATCCCAGCAACTTCTCCCTACACACTGAGAACAACAGCATGAGTTCAGGTTTCAATGCCTCTTTTTCTTTCCAGTAAATGTAAAGTTTGGACATTAAATTTCTTTTTAGATGCATTTACAGTACTGCGATAGGAGCAATAGAGCAGAAATGTTGGTAAATGTTGCAGCTTGGTAACTCCCAGTTTGTTTTCATTTTATAAAGTACAGAACTTACATTCTGATTCCCTTCTGAAATCCCTCATGTCTCATCCTAATCTGTAAGAATTCAGATCCTACTCTTCCTTTGACACAGTTAAAATAAATGGCTATTGCTAAGTTAGATATTACTAATTTTGAGCCATGCTGTACTAATCTTGTTTTTTTGTTTGACATAAGTTCTTATTTTTTTTCTTAAGACAAATGACTTTTTAAATTTTGAAAATCTTCCAAGCAGACCTTTTTATGAGGTCCACTGAATGAAGTCTCAGGTCAGGGACTGCTTCAACATATATATTCAGAAATGTTAATATCTTGATTAACATTCCTAATTCCTTGTACATGTTCTTTTTATAACTTTTAATCTTTATTTCTTTGTCTAATTTATGGTGGGGTTTTTTGCAAATACCCCAAGTAATACAGTAGAATATTTTGAGATTATAAGCCTAGCAAAAGGACTTGTTAAGGTTAAATGAAAATTAATTTAGGAGATCTCATTAGAAAGCAAATATAGAGCTTTCCAGAAAGCAATTACTGAAAATGGCTTTCAAATTTGAGAAAACTGTACAATATGTGGTATACTTGGAAACTATACAAAATTGTGGTCTCATGGCTTTAGACACTCATCCTCAGTGCAATTTTAAAAGATACAAATTGCTATATACTCATTCATAAGTTCTATTTTGAATGTTTATGAATATTTGAATTAAAATTCACAATAGTACTCCAGAATTTTTATTTCAAATATGATTGCAGTCAGGATAGTCATAATTATTGATATAGTCCTTATGAACATGAATCCCATCAAAAAATGGGGGCTAGAACCAATAAGAGATTTATACACCACCTAAGATAAGGTGTGTGATTATTTAGGGGGAAACAAAAATATTTGGTTCTCCATAGCTATACTGGGCTGAATAAAGCTAGTCAATAGTGATGCCTGCTCAGCTGGTGCTATGAAAAAAATCTAGGAGCCGTAAGCTGGGGTGAGATAAGAAAGGGTTTAATTAGCCAAGGCAATAGATGTTACACGACGCGTGCGCCCTGGGCTGTGCCCGGGATATTACATTTATAACAATATCTGGCCAATCCCAAGTGTGTCCACCCTATAACTTTTGGCCTGGTCCACCCCCTAGCCCGCCTCCCGGAATTGGGTCGGGGGGCTTTTTGGGACCCCCTCTTCATCATCCTTCATCATCTTCGGGGTACAGAGAGCAGAGTCACCCAGTTCCTTGACTCTGTCCTGCGGTTTAGGCCAAGATATAAGCGTTCTCCAAACAAGACAGGCTTGCCTTGACTAAGAGACTAAACATTTTCTACTGGATATGGGAATAGGGTTGATATGGGGAGTATGGAATGGGGTGAGAGGCTTAAGGAATGTATAAACTAAGGGGTACTACGGGGAAGAGGGAGAAAAGGGGTTTGTTTCTAAAATCTACTTCTATTACCTATAAAACTTGTAAAGCTTACAAAATTAGAAAAATAAAAAACATTAGG
>NW_020934429.1:0-726 GCF_003984885.1 Neopelma chrysocephalum
AGCTGTGTGTTATTAGCTTGCTTGTAGTGCTTAATGCAGATTGTAACTAAGGTGTTTTTAAATCTTACATAATGTTCAAACACATTATTTTTGTAATCTTGTGTCCTATCTTTTATCATATTTTACTGGGGTTTTGTTTAAATTATATTGCTGTGGAGGGTTATCAGTTTTATTTTTTTTTTATATCCTGAAGCATGTTATTGCCCACATCGAAGAAATTACCAAAGTGTGATGGCTGTTATTCATGCTCAGGATATAAAAAAAAAATAAAACTGATAACCCTCCACAGCAATATAATTTAAACAAAACCCCAGTAAAATATGATAAAAGATAGGACACAAGATTACAAAAATAATGTGTTTGAACATTATGTAAGATTTAAAAACACCTTAGTTACAATCTGCATTAAGCACTACAAGCAAGCTAATAACACACAGCTCATGGTTTAATCCCAACACAATAACCAGAGAGATATATTTTTTCAGATGTTTGACGTTTGACATACAAAACTGTAATTATAGGGATATTACCATTTAGCTGTGTGTTATTAGCTTGCTTGTAGTGCTTAATGCAGATTGTAACTAAGGTGTTTTTAAATCTTACATAATGTTCAAACACATTATTTTTGTAATCTTGTGTCCTATCTTTTATCATATTTTACTGGGGTTTTGTTTAAATTATATTGCTGTGGAGGGTTATCAGTTTTATTTTTTTTTTATATCCTGA
>NW_020934430.1:0-1144 GCF_003984885.1 Neopelma chrysocephalum
AAAATTTCAACCACGATACTTCAGAGTATGTCCATGTTATTTTGTACATCAGCTACCTACAGGAGAATTGTTTATTCATATAATCTGTTGACTTTATACAATATTGTTTCATTTCTTTAGCATGTGTGAATTCTATGGTTACTGTCCTTGAGGAGATAAGTTTTGTTTTATCTACATGTGACATGTACAGTGAGGGAAGGCTGCAATGCAGATTTTCACATGCTGTTGTGACCACAATCTCAGTCTTACTCCTGGCATGCGACTGTATCTAGGAAAAAAAAAGATAATTTTGTCTCCATGCTAATTTCAGCCTGATTTTTCTTGAAGGGGAAGCTTCCAGTAATACAAGAACCAATGGAGTGTCTCTTCTCAGAAGTTAATTTAGAACCACCTATTTTATTTCCCATAGACAAGTCAGTACTATTTTATCTTTCATTTCCAATCTAATATCTCAAGTCATCTACCCACTCTTCCAGTATCCCAAGAGAGTTACTTAAATTAACTCTGAGAAGAGACACTCCATTGGTTCTTGTATTACTGGAAGCTTCCCCTTCAAGAAAAATCAGGCTGAAATTAGCATGGAGACAAAATTATCTTTTTTTTTCCTAGATACAGTCGCATGCCAGGAGTAAGACTGAGATTGTGGTCACAACAGCATGTGAAAATCTGCATTGCAGCCTTCCCTCACTGTACATGTCACATGTAGATAAAACAAAACTTATCTCCTCAAGGACAGTAACCATAGAATTCACACATGCTAAAGAAATGAAACAATATTGTATAAAGTCAACAGATTATATGAATAAACAATTCTCCTGTAGGTAGCTGATGTACAAAATAACATGGACATACTCTGAAGTATCGTGGTTGAAATTTTCAGGACAGTCCATACATAAGATTTTATACATAGCTTAAAGGAATATACCTTAAACCTCTACCATTGCCTTGAAAAATTTCAACCACGATACTTCAGAGTATGTCCATGTTATTTTGTACATCAGCTACCTACAGGAGAATTGTTTATTCATATAATCTGTTGACTTTATACAATATTGTTTCATTTCTTTAGCATGTGTGAATTCTATGGTTACTGTCCTTGAGGAGATAAGTTTTGTTTTATCTACATGTGACATGTACAGTGAGG
>NW_020934431.1:0-1046 GCF_003984885.1 Neopelma chrysocephalum
GACCAGTCAAGCATTTAAATACTTTGCAGACTCAATTAAAAGGTTTTGGGGGGGGAAGTCACTGGGGTTTGAGTTGTGGGGGTTTTTTTGGTTGTTTTTTTTTTTTCCCCTAAAAGCCATTTAAATACCACTAAGAAAGTCTTGATTCAGTTCTTTGTTGGGAAAGCCCGGGGGGGTCATTCCAGGAGTCATTAATCCTGCCGGACAGGAGCTTTGTTGGCAGGATTTGCCTCTCTAGCTGGGTGAGATCTCACTGTCACCAAGAACCTGGTGGAGTCAGAGCCACCTTTGGTCCCAGGCTGGAGCAGCAAACCTTAAGATTTTAAGCCCAAATCGGGCTTATCTTTATCTCTCCTGCTGTGAGAGGCACAAGGGTGTCATGACAACAATTCCTCCTTGCTGGGTGTTTTCTCCTCTCTCCGACCACCACTGATGCCTTTGCCCAGTAAAACAGTGATTTGGGCAAGTCTTGGCTGTTTTGAGTCTTGGTGATCTGAAAAGCCCTTCAAGGCCACCGTGGATGGGGCCTGGAGCAACCTGGGCTGGTGGGAGGTGTCCCTGGATCATCCCTAGATCGTCTCGAACGTCCTTTCCAACCCAAACTATTCCATGATTCTCAGACAGGCAGAGCTTTTTCCAGTTGCTGGTTTAAGTGGCCCCGTGAATTCGGATCTTCCAAGCGACTGCTTCGGTTTTCCTGTGGAATCCACAGGGGACATTTCATGGAACACAAAAATCCGGAGTGCCGCAGCTCTCAGCGGGCAGGAGGCAGGACAGACACCTCCCAGGCTGGGGAGGGAGAAAAAATGTCCCCAAACTCCTGCCAATCTGTCCCGGGGAACTCCTCCATCCCCCTCCTGGGATCAGTCCGTGTCTGATCACCCACCAAGTGGTGGGAAGACGCCTCGAGTCCACCTTTGCTTCCTCTGCACTCGGGCCCATTCCTTGCCCTTCTGGAAGTTTTGGAGCATCTTTAGGAAGAGCAAAGCTTGTTCTTTACCCTCCTCCACCTCTGCCTTGCTCCCAAGTCCTTCCAGGCTGGTGTC
>NW_020934432.1:0-418 GCF_003984885.1 Neopelma chrysocephalum
CCCTCCTCCACCTCTGCCTTGCTCCCAAGTCCTTCCAGGCTGGTGTCCACAGCCATATCCACCATTATCAATGGGCTTGTTGGGGTCAGTGGGGTCAGAATTCACCCCCAGAATAATTCTCAGGGGTTATTCCAGATGAAATCAATCCCTCTATGAATGACTCATGACCAACCAGCCCAGTCTGGGCCTCCCTGAGCTCCTCCATCCCCCTCCTGGGATCAGTCTGTGTCTGATCACTCTCCAAGTGGTGGGAAGATGCCCTGAGTCCACCTTTTCTTCCTCTCCACGGCACCCCATCTCCCACTCGGGCCTGTTCCTTGCCCTTCTGGAAGTTTTGGAGCATCCTTAGGAAGAGCAAAGCTTGTTCTTTACCCTCCTCCACCTCTGCCTTGCTCCCAAGTCCTTCCAGGCTGGTGTC
>NW_020934433.1:0-1066 GCF_003984885.1 Neopelma chrysocephalum
GACCAGTCAAGCATTTAAATACTTTGCAGACTCAATTAAAAGGTTTTTTGGGGGGGAAGTCACTGGGGTTTGAGTTGTGGGGGTTTTTTTGGTGGTGTTTTTTTTTTTCCCCCTAAAAGCCATTTAAATACTACTAAGAAAGTCTTGATTCAGTTCTTTGTTGGGAAAGCCCGGGGGGGTCATTCCAGGAGTCATTAATCCTGCCGGACAGGAGCTTTGTTGGCAGGATTTGCCTCTCTAGCTGGGTGAGATGTCACTGTCACCAAGAGCCTGGTGGAGTCAGAGCCACCTTTGGTCCCAGGCTGGAGCAGCAAACCTTAAGATTTTAAGCCCAAATCGGGCTTATCTTTATCTCTCCTGCTGTGAGAGTCACAAGGGTGTCATGACAACAATTCCTCCTTGCTGGGTGTTTTCTCCTCTCTCCGACCACCACTGATGCCTTTGCCTGGTAAAACAGTGATTTGGGCAAGCCTTGGGTGTTTTGAGCCTTGGTGATCTGAAAAGCCCTTCAAGGCCACCTTGGATGGGGCCTGGAGCAACCTGGGCTGGTGGGAGGTGTCCCTGGATCATCCCTAGATCATCCCGAAGGTCCTTTCCAACCCAAACCATTCCATGATTCTCAGACAGGCAGAGCTTTTTCCAGTTGCTGGTTTAAATGACCCTGTGAATTCGGATCTTCCAAGTAACTGCTTCGGTTTTCCTGTGGAATCCACAGGGGACATTTCATGGAACACAAAAACCCGGAGCGCCGCAGCTCTCAGTGGGCAGGAGGCAGGACAGACACCTTCCAGGCTGGGGAGGGAGAAAAAATGTCCCCAAATTCCTGCCAATCTGTCCCGGGGAGTTCCTCCATCCCCCTCCTGGGATCAGTCTGTGTCTGATCACTCTCCAAGTGGTGGGAAGATGCCCTGAGTCCACCTTTTCTTCCTCTCCACAGCACCCCATCTCCCACTCGGGCCTGTTCCTTGCCCTTCTGGAAGTTTTGGAGCATCCTTAGGAAGAGCAAAGCTTGTTCTTTGCCCTCCTCCACCTCTGCCTTGCTCCCAAGTCCTTCCAGGCTGGTGTC
>NW_020934434.1:0-1494 GCF_003984885.1 Neopelma chrysocephalum
TCAGCTCCTCCTTTCCCCATTCCCAGGCTTTCTGAGCCTTGGGAAAAGGTCCTCAGGAATGAAGGGAAGAGCAGACCCACCCTCTTCTTTTCCAGCTCTCCAAAGGGATAAGACCCATCCCACAACTGGGATATTTCAAATTAAAATGGGATTAAACCAGGGAGTTCCAAATTAAAAATCTGGGATAAAAACCTGGATGTGAAGACGATTCCTGGCACTGAAACCTCATGGGCTGAACCCCACCAGGATGTCCCACTTTCCCAGATTTCAGCTCCCCCTTTCTCCATTCCCAGGCTTTCTGAGCCTTGGGGAAAGGTCCTCAGGGATGGAGGAAAGAGCAGACCACCCCATCCCCATATCCCCCTCTCCAATGGGATGAGACCCATCCCACAACTGGGACATTTCAAATTAAAATGGGATGAAACTGGGGAGTTCCAAATTAAAAATCTGGGATAAAAACCTGGATGTGAAGACAATTCCTGGCACTGAAACCGGATGTCAAAGCCTGGGGAGCTCATGGGCTGAACTCCACCAGGATGTCCCACTTTCCTGGACTTCAGCTCCTCCTTTCCCTGCCTCTGTCCCCATTCCCAGGCTTTCTGAGCCTCAGGGAAAGGCCATGGATACTGAGCTCACCTGGGGGAACGGAAAAGTGGTGAGCAAGGAGCAGCTGATGGATGGGCCAAGCTGCTGCCAGCGATTTCCTGCAGGATAAATCCATTTATCACCCTGGCATGAGGCAGCCGAGGAGCACATCTGTCACCAGCGGGCAGGGGGAACCTGCCCTCCAGCAGAAAACCCCGGGAAAAGTCCTGATTCCTGGGAAGAGCCACCTGTTTGGGGCGGGGGAGGGAGCGGAGCGGTGACGGATTGCGGCCGGTGATGCCCACGGAGCCTCCGAACTCCTCCCGGCCTCGGGATGGGATTTTGGAGCCAGGAACACGAGGGATGCGAGCAGGAGCTGGGGAGGGACGGGGACAGGGACAGGGATGTCACACACCGGGATCTGCCGGGGGATCGGGAGCTCCTGGATTGCCCGCAGGCTTCGGGATTGGCATTCCCAGTGCAGCATCCCGGGCTGAGCGAGGACTTGGGAGCCTCGTCATTCCCTCAGGGATCCCAGGCACATTCCCGGGCACGCGGTGCCCCTTCCCCTGCAGCATCCAGCCCCTTTTCTCCCCGGAGCTCCCCCAGATCCCAAATAAAAATCCCAACAGCCACCCGCAAAACTCTGGGATGCCCCTTTTCCCCCTTCCCGTGTTGTTCTTTGCTTTCCCCGTGCTGCAGCGGGATCCTATTCCCAAACCTCCCTGGATTAACCCTTCCAAGGGACACGTTCAGAGCCAGAGGGGGCATGGAATGAGCACTTTGGAATGAGCATCCAGGCAGAACGGGAGGAAAATCCCCTCCGCTTCCCTGCGTGCGTGTGCTCTATCCCCGCTCCCGACTCCCAGCGTGCAAAATTCCCTCTATTCCCGCGCATGGAAAAATGCT
>NW_020934435.1:0-478 GCF_003984885.1 Neopelma chrysocephalum
AATGCTGAGTGTGCAAATCCAGGGGCAGCCGCTGCTCTGGGAAGGCCGCGGGATCTTTGGAGGGCGTTTTTTGGGGAATGGGAATTGGGGCAGGGTTGTTGCGGCGCGGGGTCCTTTAAGAAGGAGCCGTGAGGGGTTTGGAGGGTTTCTTTTTTTGCGGAGTTGGCACTTTGGAATGTTAAGGCTGCGGTGGGAATTGCTCTGGGATGTTGAATATTCTTGGATCCCTGAATCCAAGCCCAGAGCCGACTCTCTTAACGGATCCAGCCCTTTTCAGTAACTCCACCTGGATGTGCAGCACCCCAGGGATGGAAAATGCCCTTTTTGCTCCCCCAAAAGGGTTGTTTTGGGCGTGTTCCCCTTCCATCACCTGGAGATTTATCCCCCTGGCTCTCCTGGGGGATAAATGGATTCCAAGCAGGGCTTGGAATAAAAAAAAAAAGCCTCTGGAAATGGGCTGCGAGCGGAGGAATTCCCG
>NW_020934436.1:0-1431 GCF_003984885.1 Neopelma chrysocephalum
GACTTCAGCTCCTCCTTTCCCCATTCCCAGGCTTTCTGAGCCTTGGGGAAAGGTCCTCAGGGATGGAGGGAAGAGCAGATCCACCCTCCATATCCTGCTCTCCAAAGGGAAAAGACCCATCCCACAACTGGGATATTTCAAATTAAAATGGGATTAAACCAGGGAGTTCCAAATTAAAAATCTGGGATAAAAACCTGGATGTGAAGACCATTCCTGGCACTGAAACCTCATGGGTTGAACCCCCCCAGGATGTCCCACTTTCCCAGATTTCAGCTCCCCCTTTCCCCATTCCCAGGCTTTCTGAGCCTTGGGGAAAGGTCCTCAGGAATAGAGGGAAGAGCAGATCCCCCCACCCCCATATCCCCCTCTCCAATGGGATGAGACCCATCCCACAACTGGGACATTTCAAATTA
Source organism: Neopelma chrysocephalum (assembly GCF_003984885.1). NCBI lineage: Eukaryota > Metazoa > Chordata > Aves > Passeriformes > Pipridae > Neopelma > Neopelma chrysocephalum. The sequence goes on from NW_020934436.1 coordinate 414, forward strand.
AAATGGGATTAAACTGGGGAGTTCCAAATCAAAAATCTGGGATAAAAACCTGGATGTGAAGACGATTCCTGGCACTGAAACCGGATGTCAAAGCCTGGGGAGCTCATGGGCTGAACTCCACCAGGATGTCCCACTTTCCTGGACTTCAGCTCCTCCTTTGCCCGCCCCTGTCCCCATTCCCAGGCTTTCTGAGCCTCGAGGAAAGGCCATGGACACCGAGCTCACCTGGGGGAACGGAAAAGTGGTGAGCAAGGAGCAGCTGATGGATGGGCCAAGCTGCTGCCAGCGATTTCCTGCAGGATAAATCCATTTATCACCCTGGCACGAGGCAGCCGAGGAGCACATCTGTCACCAGCGGGCAGGGGGGACCTGCCCTCCAGCAGAAAACCCCGGGAAAAGTCCTGATTCCTGGGAAGAGCCACCTGTTTGGGGCGGGGGAAGGAGCGGAGCGGTGACGGATTGCGGCCGGTGATGCCCACGGAGCCTCCGAACTCCTCCCGGCCTCGGGATGGGATTTTGGAGCCAGGAACACGAGGGATGCGAGCAGGAGCTGGGGAGGGACGGGGACAGGGACAGGGATGTCACACACCGGGATCTGCCGGGGGATCGGGAGCTCCTGGATTGCCCGCAGGCTTCGGGATTGGCATTCCCAGTGCAGCATCCCGGGCTGAGCGAGGACTTGGGAGCCTCGTCATTCCCTCAGGGATCCCAGGCACATTCCCGGGCACGCGGTGCCCCTTCCCCCTGCAGCATCCAGCCCCTTTTCTCCCCGGAGCTCCCCCAGATCCCAAATAAAAATCCCAACAGCCACCTGCAGAACTCCGGGATGCCCCTTTTGCCCCTTCCCGTGTTGTCCTTTGCTTTCCCCGCGCTGCAGCGGGATCCTATTCCCAAACCTCCCTGGATTAACCCTTCCAAGGGACACGTTCAGAGCCAGAGGGGGCATGGGATGAGCACTTTGGAATGAGCATCCAGGCAGAACGGGAGGAAAATCCCCTCCGCTTCCCTGCCTGCGTGT
>NW_020934437.1:0-563 GCF_003984885.1 Neopelma chrysocephalum
CCCTCCGCTTCCCTGCCTGCGTGTGCTCTGTCCCCGCTCCCGTCTCCGAGCGTGTAAAATTCCCTCTATTCCCGCGCATGGAAAAATGCTGAGTGTGCAAATCCAAGCGCAGCCGCTGCTCTGGGAAGGCCGCGGGATCTTTGGAGGGCGTTTTTTGGGGAATGGGAATTGGGGCAGGGTTGTTGCGGCGCGGGGTCCTTTAAGAAGGAGCCGTGAGGGGTTTGGGGGGTTTCTTTTTTTGCGGAGTTGGCACTTTGGAATGTTAAGGCTGCGGTGGGAATTGCTCTGGGATGTTGAATATTCTTGGATCCCTGAATCCAAGCCCAGAGCCGACTCTCTTCACGGATCCAGCCCTTTCCAGTAACTCCACCTGGATGTGCAGCACCCCAGGGATGGAAAATGCCCTTTTTGCTCCCCCAAAAGGGTTGTTTTGGGCGTGTTCCCCTTCCATCACCTGGAGATTTATCCCCCTGGCTCTCCTGGGGGATAAATGGATTCCAAGCAGGGCTTGGAATAAAAAAAAAAAAGCCTCTGGAAATGGGCTGCGAGCGGAGGAATTCCCG
>NW_020934438.1:0-724 GCF_003984885.1 Neopelma chrysocephalum
ATTGCCCTCCTGCCCTTTTAACTTCAGGAGCCCGTGACAAGGAAGGGCAATTAAAAGGGAATTAAGGACTATTAAACCATGCTAGAAGCAGTGGGATGGGACATCAGGCCAAGAAAACTGTCCATTTGACAGCAGAGAGATGGGGACAGAGACAGGGACTGGCGAGGTGGTCCCCTGGGAAAGCACCTGTCTCCCCTGAAATGCTTCTCCCTCCTAAAACATGGATAATCATGCCCCACCATCACCTGGGGACCCCAGAAAAGGGAAGAAAAACCCCCTATCCCCAATTTACACCCCAGCTCTCATCCTGCATCTGTATATCTGGCTCAACAAGCCCCTCCTGCCTGGAAAGATGAAACCCATGACTGGATCTTCGAGGGTGGGAGCACATAGGGAGAAGGAGCTGGGGGGTAAATTGGGGATAGGGGGTTTTTCTTCCCTTTTCTGGGGTCCCCAGGTGATGGTGGGGCATGATTATCCATGTTTTAGGAGGGAGAAGCATTTCAGGGGAGACAGGTGCTTTCCCAGGGGACCACCTCGCCAGTCCCTGTCTCTGTCCCCATCTCTCTGCTGTCAAATGGACAGTTTTCTTGGCCTGATGTCCCATCCCACTGCTTCTAGCATGGTTTAATAGTCCTTAATTCCCTTTTAATTGCCCTTCCTGCCCTTTTTAATTAATTGCCCTCCTGCCCTTTTAACTTCAGGAGCCCGTGACAAGGAAGGG
>NW_020934439.1:0-550 GCF_003984885.1 Neopelma chrysocephalum
TCCCAGAGACCCAATGTCCCAGAAACAAAGGTCCATGAGACACAACGTCCCCAGGCTCCCATGTTCCCAAAACCCAATGTCTCCAATTCCCCACATCCTCAAGACTCAATGTCCCCAAGGCTTGATGTCCCCAAACCCCAAAGTCCCCAAGCCCTGATGTCCCAATATCCCCAAGTCCCGGTGTCCCCGGTGACCGGCCGTGTCCCCACAGCCACCCCCGAACCTGCGTGAAGTGCGGGCAGGGCACGGCCGCCCTCATCATTCGCGTCGGGGACCCCTTCTGCCGGTGAGGGATCGGATGGGAACAATGGGATGGGGGACATCAGGCTGTGGGGTATTGAGTGTTTGGGAAGTTTGGGCTTGGGGACACCGGGACTTGGGGATATTGGGACATCAGGGCTTGGGGACTTTGGGGTTTGGGGACATCAAGCCTTGGGGACATTGAGTCTTGAGGATGTGGGGAATTGGAGACATTGGGTTTTGGGAACATGGGAGCCTGGGGACGTTGTGTCTCATGGACCTTTGTTTCTGGGACATTGGGTCTCTGGGA
>NW_020934440.1:0-868 GCF_003984885.1 Neopelma chrysocephalum
CTGTGTGTCCCCCAGGATATCCCTGTGTGTGTCCCCCAGGATGTCCCCGTGTCCCCGCGGTGTCCCCGTGTGTGTCACTCACGCTCAGCTCTGCAGGTGGCGCCCATGACACGCGGACTCTCCGCTCCTGCCCGCGCTCCAGCGCTCCCCGGGGCTCCTCCACAGCGATGCCCGCCCGCTCCAGCCCCGGCAGCGAGTCCAGGCTGAACTCCACGGCCTGGGAACACACAGCACATCCTGCACTGCCCTTTGCCAAACTGCCCCTCGAAACCCCCAGGATCCACCTTGTTCGTGATTGTCACAAAATACTGTCACAAAATCTAATTCTGGGCTCAAACTCTGTCTTTCATTATTAGGGAAGCAAAGTGCTGCATTAATTATGTTGCTGACTTATTCCTCCTATATTTGCCCCTGAAAAAGAATCTTTTCAAGCACGGATGCTTTCATGGTGTAAAGTTCATCACAAACCCTGAAAGCTGTGTTTTGTCATTTACAGTGAGTTTTGGACAGAAGGCAGCAGCAGCCACCTGTACATTGCCAGTATTGCCCACAGCACCTGCCCTAAACCTGCAGGTTTGCTCTCCCTCACCTTCTTGGCTGCCAGCAGAGGTGTGTCCACAGCCCCCACCCTCAGCTCTGCCCTGGCTGGCTCTGCAGGGCCCCCTCCATCCACGTATTCCAGCAGCAGCAGAAGGGACCTCACCGGCTCCTGAGGCTCTAAACAAAGAGAGAAAGTCAAACCTGAGCCGTTTCAGCTCAGAACGGGCAGAAATTGCACCAGGATGGGTTTAAAACAAGTGGTGTTGTGGCAAACTCCTGATCTGGCACTGACAGGGAGATCCTTCTGACAGAGCCAGGCAGGAGTTCA
>NW_020934441.1:0-870 GCF_003984885.1 Neopelma chrysocephalum
GATGTCCCTGTGTGTCCCCCAGGATATCCCTGTGTGTGTCCCCCAGGGTGTCCCCGTGTCCCCGCGGTGTCCCCGTGTGTGTCACTCACGCTCAGCTCTGCAGGTGGCGCCCATGACACGCGGACTCTCCGCTCCTGCCCGCGCTCCAGCGCTCCCCGGGGCTCCTCCACAGCGATGCCCGCCCGCTCCAGCCCCGGCAGCGAGTCCAGGCTGAACTCCACGGCCTGGGAACACACAGCACATCCTGCACTGCCCTTTGCCAAACTGCTCCTGCCCCCCGAAACCCCGAGGATCCACCTCGTTCGTGGTTGTCACAAAATCTAATTCTGGGCTCAAATTCTGTCTTTCATTATTAGGGAAGCAAAGTGCTGCATTAATTATGTTGCTGACTTATTCCTCCTATATTTGCCCCTGAAAAAGAATCTTTTCAAGCACGGATGCTTTCATGGTGTAAAGTTCATCACAAACCCTGAAAGCTGTGTTTTGTCACTTACAGAGTGAGTTTTGGACAGAAGGCAGCAGCAGCCACCTGTACACTGCCAGTATTGCCCGCAGCACCTGCCCTAAACCTGCAGGTTTGCTCTCCCTCACCTTCTTGGCTGCCAGCAGAGGTGTGTCCACAGCCCCCACCCTCAGCTCTGCCCTGGCTGGCTCTGCAGGGCCCCCTCCATCCACGTATTCCAGCAGCAGCAGAAGGGACCTCACCGGCTCCTGAGGCTCTAAACAAAGAGATTCAGTCAAACCTGAGCCGTTTCAGCTCAGAACGGGCAGAAATTGCACCAGGATGGGTTTAAAACAAGTGCTGTTGTAGCAAACTCCTGAGCTGGCACTGACAGGGAGATCCTTCTGACAGAGCCAGGCAGGAGTTCA
>NW_020934442.1:150-857 GCF_003984885.1 Neopelma chrysocephalum
ACCAAGTCCTACCTGCACCGACACAACCCCACCAACCCACCCACCAAGTCCTACCTGCACTGACACAACCCCACCAACCCACCCACCAAGTCCTACCTGCACTGACACAACCATACCAATTCATCCAGAGTCCTGCCTGCACCGACACAACCACACCAACCCACACCCTGAGTCCTACCTGCACCAAGACAACCACACCAGTTCACCCACCAAGTCCTACCTGCACCGACACAACCCCACCAACCCACCCACCGAGTCCCACCTGCCTCTTGACCCACCATCTCCAAAGCCTCCTCAACTCTCGCTGGGCTTTCTCTGCCACCTCGTGCCACCCCCTCTCTCCAGTCCCCAACCCCGGTCACGCACCGTCCACTGGCCTGCTCCACCTCTGGGACAAACGCTGTGGCCACTGGGCCAAATCCTGGGAAGAGCCCCCAGCGCTGTCCCCAAACTGGCCGTAGGGCGAGCGCAGGAAGGTGAGCCGGGGGTAGCAAAAAGGCGCCGGCTCCATCAGGACAGAGAAGAGAGGAGAGCCAGGTACGAAGCAAACCGCGTCCCCCTTCGCCTCCTTCCGCGGGTACTGGTGGGACATGCAGTCTCGGAGCCTTCTCCCAGAGAAGTTCCCTCTTTGGAGAAGGAATTAGTGCAATACAAACAAGCAAAAAAAAGATAAAATACAAAATAAAGCCTCCGGAGCAGCCCCGCTG
>NW_020934443.1:0-569 GCF_003984885.1 Neopelma chrysocephalum
TGCACCGACACAACCCCACCAACCCACCCACCAAGTCCTACCTGCACTGACACAACCATACCAATTCATCCAGAGTCCTGCCTGCACCGACACAACCACACCAACCCACCCACCGAGTCCCACCTGCCTCTCGACCCACCATCTCCAAAGCCTCCTCAACTCTCACTGGGCTTTCTCTGCCACCTCATGCCACCCCCTCTCTCCAGTCCCCAACCCCGGTCACGCACCGTCCACTGGCCTGCTCCACCTCTGGGACAAACGCTGTGGCCACTGGGCCAAATCCTGGGAAGAGCCCCCAGCGCTGTCCCCGAACTGGCCGTAGGGCGAGCGCAGGAAGGTGAGCCGGGGGTAGCAAAAAGGCGCCGGCTCCATCAGGACAGAGAAGAGAGGAGAGCCAGGTACGAAGCAAACCGCGTCCCCCTTCGCCTCTTTCCGCGGGTACTGGTGGGACATGCAGTCTCGGAGCCTTCTCCCAGAGAAGTTCCCTCTTTGGAGAAGGAATTAGTGCAATACAAACAAGCAAAAAAAAAGATAAAATACAAAATAAAGCCTCCGGAGCAGCCCCGCTG
>NW_020934444.1:0-300 GCF_003984885.1 Neopelma chrysocephalum
TTTGTAGGGAAGGAGACAAAACACTTACTGTTTTCAGATAAGATGTCCCTTATTCTGTTTTGGTTAAAGGCACTGTGAGTTTTATAATCAAATTCACACCTCATATAACTTCTGGCTCTAAAAAGAAGTGGCATCTGGTTCTGACCTGATCCCCTACTTTCTCAGTTGTCCAAAATTTCTTTGATTGGATCTGAGTCATGAAGTCTCCACGTTATTCAAAATGTCACATAATATGCTCTGTACTTTCTGATTACTGCAATGGTACTACAGAAGTAGCTTATCTCTGGGCTTTTCAAAAAG
>NW_020934445.1:0-1505 GCF_003984885.1 Neopelma chrysocephalum
TTGGAGGAGCATCTATAACTAGTGTATCCCAGTCAAATTCACCACAGAGAAATAACTTTCACTTCTATTCGTCCTTTGTCAAGACAAAGGAAATCCTGGCACGCTCACAGTTTCTGAGAAATCAGTAAAAAGTCCAATGAATGGGAAATTGTGCTTGTAAAGTGCTTGCCTATCTAAACTCAGGTCCCAGTTAATTTCATTTTGCTTCATTTAAACAAGAGTTTCAAACAGTTAAATAATACTGTCAATTATCTAATTAATAATTCTGGTGCTGATGTAATGCATTTTAAGGGATTCTGGAGAAAAAAACTGTAAAAAGACTGACTTTGCAAGCTACTTACATTCTTATATAAATCATTTAGTTTTCAAAATTCTGAACACGTAGAGCGGTGTTTCTTACTCCGCTTGGCTTTGTCTCAGGCTTGTTAAGGCAAACGGTGGGTATTTTATTTTTGCAAGAGTTAATCATTTGAATTTGTAGCCTACACAAACCTGCCAAAAAGTTATTTTGGAATTTTTAGAGAAATATTATGTCATTGTATGCATATTCATAAATATGTGTATCATATTTATATACATTTAAATTATGCCAATGCATGCATATTCATAAATATGTATATCATTCTGGTGCTGGTGTATATATATGTGTGTATATGTAATTACAGAAATATGTACACTGTGCATACATGAAAAGAAATTCAGAAATAAAATTCTTATCAGAGCAGCAGAAACCAAAATCTAAGAAAGATCACACATAAATTAAAATATAAAGAGTTGTAAAACTTAAATGAAGTACCTTCCCCTAATTTATGAAAGCATAAATTATCCTCAGGCCTGAATACTTCTAAATATTCAGCCTGTAATAAAACTCTCAGTGACTTCAATGTGAGCAGGAATGCAAACCTTTAATAATAATGAAGGAATAAAATACACACAAGTTACTTGCTTGCTGTTTCCAGATAAAACACTGAAGCTCTCAGTGCTGCAACAGTGACATCCAGCGACTAAACCAGTTAGTTCTGGACTCGACCTGCATTTGGAATGAGGACTAAAGGACATGGATGGGAAGGGATCATCAGTGAAACACTGGACTCGTTGAGAGGATAATCAGACACCACGGGAGAACGAAAAGCATGATAAATAACTAACCCAGAAAAATTACATATATATGTTTAATTAACCCATATCTGTTTCCAAAGTAGGTATTTACTGAGCCAAGTAAGGAATATATTACTTTAAAACAAGTGCTTTGTCCAGTAAGGCAATTTGTTTGACGAGGTTGTGCACACCCCTTTTTCTATTTAACAAAACAAAATTCAGTAGGTAATAATTTTCTACTATATTTTGCTTCAGATATGATCTACCTCAGATCTAAATGCAGCTCTATGATGGGAAGTTCTTTCGATTTGTATCAAAATAATGAAATAATAAGACCAAAAATAAATAAGAAACCTGCCTTTTGTAGGGAAGGAGACAAAACACTTACTGTTTTCAGATAAGATGTC
>NW_020934446.1:0-1669 GCF_003984885.1 Neopelma chrysocephalum
ATCTCTGGGCTTTTCAAAAAGAAAATAATAGGAACTAATTCTTTAGGATTTCAACTTCAAGGCATGCTCTGAGTAATCTGCTTTTTTACTCTTAAGACATTGATGAATTAAAAAAAATTATACAAGTTATGGAAACTCATAAGCAAAAAGAAATGCACAGAAAAGCAGATTGAAATATTGGAAAGGAAACAACTACCCAGATTAAAACAAGAAATGCACAAACAACTTTTGCCCTCTCTGTAGTTCCTAGAGGAGCCTTTTCCTCTTCAAATCACCCCCCTGGCAGGCTGTGAGTCAGGGGGTGGGTGAGGAAGCAGCTGGGCCCGGGGAGGTGCAGGTCTTTATCACGGTGGTTGTTGGTAAGGAGGGGGCAGGACAACAGGTTAGCAAAGGCATACACTGCCTTCAGAAAGCTTTATAAAAGAGTTTGGTGAAATAAACACTTGAAGAAAAGTACAAAGGTCAGTGTTTACAGACCCATAGTGCTGTCTCCTCTCTTATATGGTTCCAAATCATGGATCATCTACCGCCACCACCTGCGACTCCTAGAACGCTTCCATCAACGCTGCCTCCACACAATCCTAAACATCCACTGGTCAGATTATGTGACCAATACATCTGTTCTTGAACAGGCAGCAATCACAAGTATTGAGGCCATGTTGCTGAGAACACAGCTGCGTTGGGCAGGGCACATCTCCAGGATGAAGGACCACCGCCTCCCTAAGATCCTGCTTTATGGTGAAATTGCCACTGGCTGCCGCAAGAGAGGAGCCCCAAAGAAAAGATACAAGGACTCCCTGAAACAACATCTCAGCCTTGGCCATATTGATCAACGTAACTGGTCTACTCTGGCCTCCAATCGGGAGGTCTGGAGACAGACCATCTATAACACTGCTGATGCTTTTGAGAAAGCACGCAGGATCACCCTTGAGGAGAAAAGACAATGCAGAAAGAATCATGCCTTGCAGAATTTACCACCTAAGGAGTCTTTCTGCTGTGCCTTTTGCAACCGGACATGCCTTTCTCGTATTGGCCTTTTTAGCCACCAACGCACTTGTAACAAACGTGGGTAGAGCCCTTCCCAAATCTTTGTTCGCGAAGCCCGGCCATTATGATGATGTTGGTAAGGCTTTGTTCGCTTTTTTAGCAGCTTGGGAAGCAGGTTTCCTGTTATGTCCTTGGATTGCCTTCCCGTGCCTGGTGCGGATGCTGGGATCGGCAGGTGATGGGGCAGGGCTGCTGAGAGCCTCTCCCGGCTGGGGGGAGCAGGAGGCAGCAGGAGGCAGCAGGGATGGCCCTGCAGCAGCCGGGGCCGGGGGCTGGCTCCAGGTCTGGCGTGTCTGCCAGGAATTGTGCCTTCCTGCCAGCCCAGGCTCCCCAGAACTGGCAGCAGGTGGTGGTGTCCTCAGTTGCCATCTCACTCATACCCTTAAAATACTTTTCTGCTGGCATATTGTGGAACTCCTATTGCTGTTCCTTATGGCACGGTTTGTGCGTTTCCTGTGCTTTATTTATTATTCAGCAGCCACACCACAGAGGAGGTTTCAACCTGTAAGAAGTTGACATTTAAAAAAAAAAAAAACAAAACAAAAAAATGACACAGAAGGTGGCCTGGGTTCTGTTTGGAGGAGCATCTATAACTAGTGTATCCCAGTCAAATTCACCACAG
>NW_020934447.1:0-384 GCF_003984885.1 Neopelma chrysocephalum
ATCTCTGGGCTTTTCAAAAAGGAAGTAATAGGAACTAATTCTTTAGGATTTCAACTTCAAGGCATGCTCTGAGTAATCTGCTTTTTTACTCTTAAGACATTGATGAATTAAAAAAAAAATTATACGAGTTATGGAAGCTCATAAGCAAAAAGAAATGCACAGAAAAGCAGATTGAAATATTGGAAAGGAAACAAATACCCAGATTAAAACAAGAAACGTGCATGATCGACACATCTGTCCTTTGGCAAGAGGCAATAGTTTGATAGTGATACAGGAAAAGAAGCGAATCAAAATTTAAGCCTTACTCATGGCTGCATTGCCTCTTCCTGCGTGTTCCGAGTGGTTTTCAGATTACTAGATGTCTTGGGTATTTAACCCCTGCTT
>NW_020934448.1:0-382 GCF_003984885.1 Neopelma chrysocephalum
ATCTCTGGGCTTTTCAAAAAGAAAATAATAGGAACTAATTCTTTAGGGTTTCAACTTCAAGGCATGCTCTGAGTAACCTGCTTATTTACTCTTAATAAATTGATGAATTAAAAAAAATTATACGAGTTATGGAAGCTCATAAGCAAAAAGAAATGCACAGAAAAGCAGATTGAAATATTGGAAAGGAAACAACCACCCAGATTAAAACAAGAAATGTACATGTTTGACACATCTGTCCTTTGGCAAGAGGCAATAGTTTGATAGTGATACAGGAAAAGAAGAGAATCAAAATTTAAGCCTTACTCATGGCTGCATTGCCTCTTCCTGCATGTTCTGAGTGGTTTTCAGATTACTAGATGTCTTGGGTATTTAACCCCTGCTT